>NW_017805625.1:3544585-3643310 GCF_001891065.2 Hippocampus comes | reverse complement strand
CCTTGTGTTTATTATTATATTTCGAAAACACCACAGTTTTCATGCAGCTCATACCATATTATTTTGTTGTATTATTTCCGCCACACCTTAAATGCCGGTCCCTGAAAATATTGTCTGACATAAACTGGTCCGTGGGGCAAAAAAGGTTGGGGACCCCTGGTATAAATGACTTTAGACGGTTCCCTGTCAGAGATCACCACGGCGAGTCACCCACACAATTTATTTGGTCCTGTTTTTATGGCGGGTACCCTTTCTGACGTGGTGTGAAATTTTCCATCGCGCTATAGAACCAGAAATTGAACTTACTCTGATATATGAACGGGTTTTGGCTGTGCCAGTCATTAAATATTACAACGTTTTATTAATTTCAGCACTATCAACCCTATTCACATCAGAACGTCTTTCCACCATGCCTGGACCCTTTCAGTCAGGAATCTAACAAAGAAAGCGAATAGCTTTACTTTTTTTTTTAGTTTTATCGTTCGCGGGCAACACAGACGCGGGCAACACAAAGTTTTTGGTGTTTTCACAGAGACATGCAGCTTGGCGCAGTTAAAAATACGCATTTTGCGCCGTTGTGGACGTGAACACAGTCGACTTGATTCACTACTCCCATCGGCTTTAAAATCGGCACACAAAAGGCGCGCAGTCCTTGACATGGCAGAAAAAGAAATTCAAATGTGAGTACTTATACTTGGTCTGAAAAAAGTGTCGTCAATTAAAACCGAAAAGTTGAGGTTGTATTCACCAACAGGATGCATGGGCTGATAACGAACCAACATGCTCTCCACCACAGCCAGAACCAGAAACTCTTTTTCCCGAGCATCATCTCAATGTCCTCAATCAATCGGTTCAAATCTGCAAAACACTGTAAATAATGTAAACAGTGCCACAAACTATAATCCCAAAACAATTTAATATTATTGCAGTCATGTTCCAGCATGACCCTAAAAAATAAATGCCTTACATATTTTGAAAAACAAAATGCACCTGAAGTGTACATACGACAAAGACTCTGCGCAATTCTTTAACAACCCAGGTTAAACGTAGCTTCTCCCTGACATACTGTAGAGAAATTGTCTTATCTCATTACAGAAGAGCAGTACAGTGAAACTCCTCTACAACGAAATCATGTTTGCAGAAAGAAATTTTTCACAACAGGGGGTTTTTCACTGTAGCAAATTTGATCTCAGATGTAAGCACACACACACCCCCCCCCACACACACACACACACACACACACACACACGCACACACACACACACACACACACAGATCCAAATTATTCAGACTTGTCCCTGGACAAATGTTGATTGAAATTGAATTTTTATTTTGGGGACTGGAAATGACTGAAGAGAGCGGCAAAAGGTTGTCAGACATTGTGTATTTGCGATCTTGTCTTTCTACATTTTCATTTGTTCATTGTCCAAAATTATTCATAGCCTTTCTAAAAACAGGCATATCCAATGTCCTTACTGTATAATGATGCGGATTATTTTAGAAGGTAGCATGAGTTCACAAGCTTGCGTTTCCTGGAAAACGTCAGAGCTATAAATAATATTCAAAATGTAATATCTCAACACATTTTTTTTGCAGTTTTTTGACTATGGTGTCATTTCCAGACTGAATATACCAGGTTAAAAAAAAATTATTATTGTATGCTTTTCCTAATACAGTAATGGACAATTTAAGTCTTTGCGAGGGATTTTTGTTATATTAGACCACATGAACACATGCAAACACAACAAGTTAAAGTAATACCATATACCATTTACCATATATGTAGCAGAAACTGATGATCTCCATCACAGCCAAAATCAGAATTACCCAGGTGGAAATGAAGTCATCCATTAGAGTCACCCAGTATATTCCTGCCTATCACACGGAGACACACTGCACGTGAGCATTGAGACAACACATACCTGTAATTGTGCTTATCCACGGACCCACCGTGGTGACTAACGGCAGGCCTAATAAGAAGTTGATAATGGAACAGCCAACACTTATATAGGCCCGTTTATATTTAGGGAAGGCATCAAAGATGGTAGTGGAGACCACCTCTAGTGAAAGACAACAGCTGATGATGAGGCTGATGCTTCACATGGCAAAGTGGCTATTTGCTATTAGCTCGGCATGACAACATAGCAGCAAATGAATGATGGATGACCTTACCGATATTTGCGAACTGAGTGTCAAGGCCAACAGTGAATAGCATGAAAAAGAAGAGGATTGACCAAAGACTGGAAATGGGAAGCTTGGTCAGGGCTTCTGCATAGACAATGAATGCCAGGCCGAATCCTGCGCAAAGATAGATCGCTGCATAAGACAACACAGAGCAGAGGCTTTTGAAATCTTGAATTAGGGCTTTATCAAGCATCTGACCGTCTTTCACCACTTCTCCAATAGGAACTTGGTAGCTGTGGGACATGTGACCCAAAACGGAAAAGATGGCGAAGCCTGCTAAAATACTTGTCGCTGCAATTGAAATGAAATTGGCACATTAAACATGCAAATGAACGTATGCCTCATTTGAAGCAAAAATCAGAGTTTACGCATGTGTGTTTGTTCCCCTACCGTGGTTGACGAAGCAAATGGCCACTGAGTCGATGAACATGTTGTTGTGGAACTTGCCATAAGAAGCAAGAGTCACAAGTCCCCCACAAGCGATCCCGAGCGAAAACGTAGTCTGAGCTGCGGCGTCCTTCCACAACTAAAAATACACGTGCATTTGTTTTACCACGGGCGCGACAGAGATGGCAGCGACTGCTAAGGTCAGCAGCCCAACTCCGCATCACATTGCAATCTGTATTTTCTAAAGTAAACACTGTCCCGTATTTTCCGCACTATAAGGCACACCTAAAAGCATTCAATTTTCTCCAAAGATGACTTTGTGCTTTATAATCCGATGCACTTTACCTATTGATCAGTATTCTGATTTCTTGAACGTAGTATTGTAAATGTTCTGTAAAGCGCTTTGCTACAGTTGCAGCGGTTGTGAAAGCTCGATATAAATAAAGCTGTATTGTATTTCCTTTAGTGTAGCTCCATCTAGTGGATGCATAAGGAAACCACAGCCACTATTGTGGCTTCTATTCTATGCACCTTATAATGCGGTGCGCCCTATATATGAAAACAGTTTTTAAATGGGCCTTCATTGAAGATGCGCCTTATACTCCGAGGCGCCTTATAGTGCGGAAAATACGGTAATTTTTCTCCATGACATTGAGCTACAATCTGCTGACTACTTCAAATTTTAACAATCCATTATTGCAGGAGAAGGGAAAATCTATACTGAGGGGACGCATCCCATCCTTGTTGTACCTTAGTGACCCCGTGCCGATAAATGTGAAAATTCACACTAATGCTCAATACTTCTCACCTCTGCTTCCATTAATTTAGTGAGGTTGGTTTGAGCACCAATGAAGAAATGTATTCCATCTCTGGCTCCCTCGAGTGTCATGCCTCTGATCAGCAGGATCACAAGCGCCACATACGGGAACAAAGAGGTGAAATACATAACCTGGAGAGACACAGGGGACAAATGTCAAATCCAGTGGTGGCCAATTAGGGTCAGCATGGTTAGCGCGTCGACCTCACACTGCAGAGGTCATGGGTTTGATCCCTGACCTCCTGTGTGAAGTCTGCATGTTTTCCAGGTTTTCTCCGGGTACTCCGGTTTCCTCCCACATTCCAAAAACATTCATGGCAGGCTGATTGAACACTCTAAAATTGTCCCCAGGTGTGAGTGTGAGCGCGGATGGTTGTTTGTCTCTGTGTGCCCTGCGATTGGCTGGCAACCAGATCAGGGTGTCCCCCGCCGACTGCCCGAAGACAGCTGGGTTAGGCCCCGGCACCCCACTCGACCCGTGTGAGGATAAATGGATGGATGGATGGATATATACTGTATGTATATATTGCATTCCTGTTTTTTTTCTTGCCTTGGCTTGTGAATGTAGAAGTCAAACATGCCATTGACTTACTTTTCCTGATGACTTGATTCCTTTGATGAGGACTAAAGCAGTCACGGTGGAGCTCAGCAATAAACAGAGAGCCAAGTGCCAAACTATTGGACCCGTCTCCTCGATACCGCTCGACCTCTGCAGAGCCACTCGACTGGGGAAGACGGGTGGGCAACTCTCATTTACAGAGACAACAACTTATAAAATGTGAAAACCTGTTAGAAGACATGAATGGGAACATCCTTACTCCCAGTACTGCTCACTGGGGCTCTGCGCCTGAAGTCTCATCTTGTCAGATGGAGCACAAGTTCTGTTTTCCTGAGTCCAGTTGGCTGCGAAAGCACCACTTATATTGCAATAAACTAGAGAGGGAGAGATAAATAGTCAATTGCTTTTCCCTCCAGGGAATCGCTGATGAAAACAATGTGTTGTCCCTGCAAAGCAACCATAATTAACGGCGAAGATAGTTAAATGGACATGAGGAGATGAAACCTCGGATACAAATGAACCGATATCTACCTCCACCCACGTTTACAACGCCGGGTGTTTTGACAGGAAGCTCTGAAGTCGAACGCCACAATGGGAAAATTGAACATTTAGCTGACATGTTAGAGGAATCTGTGAACAGAATGATATCATGTTTAAAATTCCATTTAATTTGGGCCTGCCGAGACGGGTTGTGTATTTAGCGCCCCCAAACGTCTGCGCCAGGGTGGCGGGCCGTCCGGACGGATAGCGAGTAGGGCTGAGTTCTAATGTTTTCCCGTGTCTGATAAGAATACCACATAAAATGTCAACCTTGTGTTTTGAAAATCCATTTGTTGAATGCTCATTATTTTCTATTTTTAAAAACATTTCAGTCATACACAAGTCAGCGCTCTGGAAGAGACTTTGAGGTTGTAATTTAATTCTGAAAGACGCTGAGTTGACAGTTACTCTGATCTTTGATCACATATTCTTCAAACTTTGCGATGATTCTTTTTTGGCGTTGAGCAGTAATCGCTGACAGTTGGGTTTAAAAATGCGTCAGGCTCAGGGACTGAAATGGGCTATTATTCAAGATTTCAAAAGGCTTTTTTTCTGGCCAGAGTATACGTTGACAAGGTTAAAGTAAATTTGTGAATTTCTGTGGGAAAAGTTTGAGTCGTGCGTCATGATAATATTGGAGCAAGGTTTTTCTCTCTTGAAACTTTGTTCTCTTGAAACATCTCATGCCATTCACTTTAATGCAGAGTTTTGTCGAGCACCTAAAGGTGTGTCGCTGCAGCATTCATCGCTCCAACTTTGGCACGTGGCCCACGGCAGCGGAGACTGGAAGGAGGCGAACAGGTAGAACAAACCATAGGACACAATGACGTTGTAGTATATTGAGATCAGGCCGCTTGCAAAGTTCATTCCAACGCCGACACCTGCAGATAGAGCAGAGTGCTCAGTATGCATTGCGGATGCCGACCTAACATGCACATATGATTGTTGTAAAATGCGCTACCACATGCGAACTGAATCATCCATCAGTCATCGCAAATACTTGATCCATCTTTTTTTTTTCTTTTCTTCAGGGTGCCCAAGGTCAGGCCAGGGTTCTAATAATACTCGAGCGATTGGCTCACCCTGAAGTAGGGGCACGGCTCTCCATACGTTGACCGGACCTTGACTGGAGAACTGACCGATGGCGCTTTCCAGGAAGTAAAGAGGAATCCCGAACAAAACCAATATAATGAAATAGGCAATGACAAAGGCACCTGAGCAAAGGAAGGAAACAAATATCATCGACCCAATTGTAACCCGCGCGCACATCAATGTCATTCAACGTATTTGTGATGTGGACTTTTTTTTTTTTTTTTACCCCCGCCGTGTTTGTAGGTTAAATATGGAAATCGCCATATATTCCCCAGACCGATGGCGTAACCAGTCAGAGAGAGCATGTACTCCGTCTTGTTGGTCCAGTTACCACGCTCTGGATTCTCATCACCGGCATCAACCGTAGGAGGATCCTGTACAGAGATATTGGTCATATTGCCTCTTGTTACGAAAGAAATTTCAAGATATGAAAGGTAAAAATACAGTATGGGCCGCTAGTCGCAGCTCCGAGTTTCCTGAACGCAACATATTTATAGCTGCTCTGCCGTTGGCTATTACCTCGCATCTTCCTGGCATCCCATTGGCTAAGAGGGATCTCTACTTCCGGACGTGTCTAATTAGGGCATTTACATGGAAAATGCGTCTCCACTTACAAAATTTTCCGAGTTAAGAAATTTGTTCCAGAGCCAAATAATTTCGCAAATAGAGATACCACTGTATAGCCTCCCGTCACGCCAAAACGTTGTCAAAGCCCAGGAGACGTTTACTCTTATCAGGTGTAATTTGTGATCCACACTCGAAAACACGAAGGAGAGTGGCCCTCGAAAATTTGGACAGCCCTGCTCGCTACTGTTTGCATTTCCCCCCGCGGGGCTTCCTCTATATGGCACTGTTACCTTGAGCAAATATTTGTCAATTATGAAATGAAACCCTTCAAGGGCTGACACGCTCCCTTGTTTTGAAAGCTTCGTCCGAAATAGTTTTCCCACCGAATAACTAATATGGACACTGAGCCGTATCAATTCCGCCTCCACAATCCAGTGGAATCCAACAAAAGAGATGCATCAAGAATTCTACCTTTGCACAGCTAATCATGCCATTTTTGATTTCGATCGCTATCGAGGTATTTGTTTTACAATTTGTTATATTATTGTGGTTGTAGTTCGCAGTGATAACGAAGCACATAGAGTTGAATTATTTAAACAAATGAGCAATTTGAATGATTAAGTGTATCAAAGGTGGATTACTAATGAGCAACGTTTGCTCTGTTCCGTTTGCTTTAGGAACTTTTGGGGAAAACGTTACTAGAATGAGTTAATGCAATGTACTTATTTTGAAGAAGAAGAAGAAACACTACCTTTTTTTTCCGTTACTTTGGGGTCCATTCCGCTCACTACCTGAAGAGTATTTTTAATCTAAATGTATTACTGCTTTTGCAATCTACCTTGGTTTGTCAGAGACACTTGTTATTTGTTTCACCAACTCTTGGTGACATTTGACTCCATTTGACCAATCAATCAAACATGGTTCATTGCTGATGCTATTATTACACATAGCACCAAATGAGAAATACATATTCCGACATTGAACGATTTTAAAAGAACTTTCCAACCCACCTGATCAGTTAGAATGGGTGCATCTTTGGGAGGGTTGATGCCATATTTCCACATGTTGTCGGATCGGGCTGCTTCCAGTTGGTGACAAGTCAAAGTGATCCAAAAGTTTTTGTCAATTCACTGTGATCCACCACCAGCCAAAAAATTCATTTTCATGATCCTGGCATACTTAAACGATCCAACTAATTTAGCCTCTTCTCATCCTGTTCCTGTCTGGTGCTTTCAAGTCAGGTGAGTCTCAGCTCACAGGAGCTCCAGAGCTGAAAAGCAGCCTTTTTTTTTTAGTTTACCCAAAGCAAACAGTAACCTGCTAGTCCTTAGGCTTGGTTTCTTCTCCAGCTGTCAAATTTGTGCTGTTTGTCTCTGGCGTGTGTGGAACTCGTGCCGTGTTGTCCTGTTCTAGCCTCATATATCACCATCAAGCCGTCTCGAAAGTCTGTTTTAGCAGAGCTAAAGTTTGATGAGAGGATATTTAGGATCGTATGACTGCCAAAATGAAACGCGGCTTATATCACATAAGTGTCAGTACAATTATTGTTGTTGCATTAAGGACGAGTTGAAATATATCTCGTATAAATATATGAGCACATAAAACAATATCTAAATACATAAAACAAACTTCGACCAAATACATATCTAACTTTGTCCTTTTTTTCTACTACAGACGAGACGCCAAACGTCATCAGAGCCAATGATCACGTATAATAAATTCATAAATCATCCACACCCACGAACGGCCCGGGCCCTCTTCGCTCCTTTCACAAATTCTGGGGATAGCCGTCATTACACAATGAGCAACAGTTTTTTATTTCCTAACTAGTACGACATGAACATTTGTTTCCGGAGCCCACTCTCCGATAAGTTAAGGAAAATGTTGACAGGGAAGTGAATTGGGAAATACATTTAGTGATTTGCCCACTCATTTGCTGTTCCAAGCGATTGCCTGTGAATGCTTGGAGTCAATGTATGCAGTTTAACAATCGGCCTCTAGATGTCACTATGAGCCCAACCATAATCTTTTTTTTTTTTTTTTTCTTAAATCCAACCTTAGTCCCATGTACTGGTTCAGGTTTGCCAGTTGCCTGTTATGAGTGTGAAACGATCCACAATCAATGTTATTTTCACAGATACACAACAGAATAATGGATAATTCATTTTGAAATCAGAAGCCGAGGAAAAGATTTTGTTCAGCTGTTTCTCATTTATTTTAAACAGTGGTTTGATCACCCAAAAATGTGTTGAATATATCCCGTTATTAAAAAATGAAGATCACCGACCATCTATGTAGACGAAACCAATGATCTCCAAAATGAGCATTACCCAACTTGCGACAAACTGGTCAACAAGAGTCACACAATATATTCGGGCCTGGACACAAACTGGGAAATGGAGCAGGTGTACACTTGCACGGCAGTGAGAAATGCGTTCAGAAGACGTACCTGTGTGACGCAGGGTAGACCAAGGAGGTAGATAAACACACTGATTTAAATGGTCAACGTGGTATGTTTGGAAGTGAGGGTATGAGGGAAGGAGTCGATCAGGCATGTGGTGATCACCTCTCAGTTGAAGAAAAAAATACAGCGTTTAGGATCGGTATGTGGATTTCCTGACAGAATGCTACTGCTATCCTAGTACTGCATTGCACAACAAGGGTACATCAGCACAACCAAACCGTAATCAATACAAGAGCTCTATCCAAAATTCAAACTTAAGTGACCTCTTAACAAGGCGATGTCATGCTGTGTTTATCAATGTGAGTTTAGTTGACGTAGCACCGCATCTCCTCTCATCTGGCAAAGTGATACCTCACCTCCTGCTCCAAAGTGGGAGTCCAGACCAACCGTCAGCAGCATGAAAATGAAGAAAAAGGACCAGAGAGGAGAAATGGGCAGTTTAGGGTATTTGATGAACGCCAGGCCAAAACCTGCCTCGCAACATAAAAACACAATTTTAGTCAACACCTACAATAAAAGCTTCCCACACTTTGTACTTAGAGGTCATAATGTGTGACTCACCTTCCTTCACTACCTTTGTATCGACGTCCCCAAAACAATGTTCATCGTGGTCCAACCAGCATTAGTGAGTGTCACAGTGAAGGAATCCTTCAACGCGTTGTTGTGGAATTTGCTATCGGAAGCAAGTGTCATGACTCCACCCCAACCGATAGACAGCAAGAAAAAGGTCTTGCTGTCTATCGCAGAGTCGCAGCATCTTTCCACACCTAAAATTTTGCGGCATGATAGAGCACCTTGATGTTTGATGGATGACCAGACAAGACACAGAGATACGTCGAATGTTTGCGTTTAATTCATGCACAAAGTTAAAGGAAAGAAAAAGATGACAACCATCTTTTAACGCCGCACGTGAGAGTGCACTTGTACAAAATCAAGTAATGTCACTTTAGGAAAGATCATCTTGAATGCAACTCCAGCATGTACCTTCAAAGTCAACATGTGCTGAACGAAGGAAGAGTTCTGTCAAACTTGTCGTACACTACATCTGATTCGACATTTTCAAATAAATTGTGGTACAAGAAAAAAAGAGTAAGGGAAAAAATGACCTGCTATATATCATTTGTAAGAGTCCCTAAAAAAACTAAGATGATATTTTTCTTGAAGTAAATGTTTTTTGTTGAACACAGAAACATTCAACATCAAATCAAAAGACAAAAAAAACCCCAAAAGGCTGTTGTTGATGTCAAATAATCCTGCAGCGGTAGCAATTTATTACAACAAAGTTCATGACTGAGGTGGCGTTATGAAAAGGTCGAGTACACAATTTAAACGTCAATGCTGGAGGCCAAACGGAGGCAGAGCGACGAATTCGATGGGATGTCCTGCTGACTCAGCTCATTCCCATCCAGACGTAGAGTTTGCAACTTGGAGAAGTTGGTAACGTCCACAATGCGGCAGAAACTCCCCAATGTGAACTCTGCAACGGCGGAACACAAAAAGCTGTGTAAAAACATGCCCACAACCGTTGCAGTTCACATCCTGCCTTCAGTGGTGACTCTGTCTTAGTTTGCCATTCAAACAGTCTCGTGGGAGCGGCTGGCATATTTCTTTTATTTTCACTTTTGCCACATGAACTCTGCTGAAAAAGCCTGCCGCTTTTTACCTTTTATGCGATTGGCTTGGAGGTAGAGATGCTGCAGAGCGGAGCTGACCAGAGGGATTCTCTCCAGGTGGTTGAAGCTCAGGTCCAGTTCCACCAGGCCTGTCGCATTAAAGATGTTGGACGGCAGGCCCTTGTCTGTGAGCTGGTTGTGGGCCATCCGAAGGTACTGCAGCTGTGTCAAAGTGGCCAAGAACGCCTCAGGCAGAGAAGCGATGGAGTTGGAGTCCAAGTAGAGTTGGTGCAATCGTTCGGGGAGAGCCTCTGGCACCTTGGGTGGAGGGGGGTGGGGTGACAGTAGGGGGGGGCGAGTGGAGATTTGAAGTAGACACCGGCTCTTATTTTGTCCGTCAAAAGTCAAACACACCCACGCTCACCTTTGACAACTTGTTGCCGCTGACGTCCAACAGCGTGAGGGATGTCAGGGACTTTAGTGATGCACCCATGTCGGTGATAGCGTTGTCATGGAGATGCAGGATTGTGAGGTTATCCATTCCCTCGAGGTCTGAAGGTGTTACCTAGGCAACAAGTATATTAGGTCTTTGAGTGATCAACGGCAAAAACAAACATCGATCCATCCATCCATCCATTTTCTGTTCCGCTTTATCCTCAGAAGGGTCGCGGGGGGTGCTGGAGCCTATCCCAGCTGTCTTCGGGCAGTAGGTGAGGGACACCCTGAACCGGTTGCCAGCCAATCGCAGGGCACAAAAAGACAAACAACCAACTCACACCGAGGGACAATTTCGAGTGTTCAATCAGCCTGCGATGGATGTTTTTGGAATGTGGGAGGAAACCGGAGTACCCGGAGAAAACCCACGCAGGCACGGGGAGAACATGCAAACTCCACACAGGAAGGCCGCAGCTGGAACCAAACCCGGTACCTCTGCACTGCGAGGTCGACGCGCTAACCACTCGACCAACACAAACAAAAAGCACCAACTGAAAGAAGGCTGCACGTCGACGACAAGGCAGAGACATTACATTTGGTCAATTGGGGCATCCGCTTCTGAGGTGTCGGCGCCTAGCTAGCTCACGGCACTCTGTAGTTTGTAGAAATGGGTCAAGGACTTATGACCTCACAATTGCTGGGAAAATGCTGGTGAGAACAAAGGCGCTCAGTTTGGAGGGGATTCATGACAGGAAAACCAAAATGGTGAAAAACGGCTTTAGGCTGTGTCATAAAACGGAGTACAACAGTGAAATCTAACAGTACATCTCGATAAAAAGAAAGGAGTTAACATAACTAAAACCTGTGAAACAGAATCACCGGATCCCCCAAATTAATGTGAGTCAATAATTAAGTTTTATGATTTCACTCATGTTTTGTCGTATTATAAGTGGGCCTTCTTTATAGTTCCCATTTTTCGCGACGAGCCGTTTTACAGGTCCAACTGGGATTTTAACATCTTGCTTTGGGGCACTTTGACGCGATCACGTTAAGTTTGAGTGAACTTCATAACTCAAGTCACTTGTGTTACTTAAACACTAAATATTGTCGAGAAATATTTTAGTTTTATATTTCCTTCGTGTGAGTTATTGTATTAAACTTAAGTTTGCAATCAGTTTCCTCAAACCGTTTGAGTTAAACAAACTCATCAGGCTTTACAGTGTGAATAGTTCCCACTTTTTGCACGTTTCCAGCAATTATCTTCAAACATATGAAGTGTGTCGAGTGAAAAAATAAACAAAAAATTGGAATTTCCAATGAAGTGAGTTACCTTATCTATGTTGTTGTGGTTGATCCTCAGGTCCCGAAGGGTGCGAGGGAGGTTACGAGGGATGCTGGTCAAATTGTTGTGTTGTAAATAAAAACGCTCCAGTCGTTCCAACTGCGAAAAGGCCTAAAAAAACAACGTGGTCGTCTCGGTAAAGTTGCGCAAGAATCACACTCACAATGTTTCAGTGTCCACTTTGCTTTTCTTTCTAAATTAAAAAATGTCACTGCAATTCGCACATGACTATTTGACCTTCTTTCTTCAGACAGCAAATTCAAAATAAACACATTAAAATGAGCCCCGCAACGTAACGTACGTAAACTAAAGTTTCAGTGGGTTTTCGTTTTTTTTTGCAAAAAAATGTTTTTCAATTTTAGTTTGAGTTATTCCAGTAGTTTTTCATTCAAAACCTCGGTCCTTGTAACTGATAAATTTACCTTCTCGCCGATGCCATCCGACGTGAGCCGGTTGTGGTGCATCATAAGCCACACCAGATTGGTCGCGTTGACCAGAGCTGAGTCGGATATGGCTGAGATGGCGTTGTTTTGGAGGTACAAGTACTTCATCCGGGAGGGGACGCTGGGCATGACGGTCAGGCCCCGCGCATCACAATACATGGCGATGGAAAAGGTCGGAGGACAGTCGCACTCAGGTGGGCACTCGCCTCCCGCGTTGTCCGTTTGGATGGCACTCCGGCGGCTGTACAGCCAGGCGAAAGGATCTTGTTCATGGGAGGGACAGAGTGGAAGCAGGGCAGACAAGAGGATGATCACCGCACGCATTGCGGCACTCGCGCAAAATTCCTCCTTAACCTGAATAGGTGACAAAAAAACAGCACGTTTCAATAGTAAAGCGCTGCCGGAAGCCTTTCCTTGCTTTAGAAGTTAGCTGCAAATGTGCAACTCCAGTATTTGTGCACTGATGTTGAATAAACACTCAGATACAAAAAAAAGCGCAGGCGTCGGCATAGTTTTGGAATGGGATTGCCTGCGGGGAGCAACATTCTTACAAGTCTTAATCCACGGGGAACTCAAGAAGTTTAATTACAAAAAAAAATGCCAGAGAGAGAGAAATGGAAACCGGGTTACAATGCCGCCTTTGTAGGTAGACCTCAAAAGTGGTCCAAATTTTCAGTGGAGTCTCCGTTAAATCAACTGGATGTCTGAGGAGCAAACAATCATGCTAGTATATGATCAGATCTGCACTTACCTGCAGAGCTCCTATTAGGCCTCATGCCGTTCTGATTGCCCAAAAACATACATTGAACGACACATTCCTACAAATGCATGCCGCCCCCCCCCCACAAAAATACACACACACACACACACACACATACATACGGGGACAGAGTTCCACACTTTACCTGTTTAGCGATACAGGCCCTTCCCTGTGTCTGAGTGGTCCCAAGACTGGAGGGCACACGCACCCACCAACAATAACAAAAAAAAAAAAGAGATGTTAAGGTCTCCACCCCTTTTACCTCATTCACTGCACTGGTTTCTTCCACTCCACCATCCACCCTCCTGCACCCCTTTTTCGACACAAAACTCCCCAAAACATCTTTTTTGTTTTGTTTTGTTTAAATCATCGAGCTTCTGTCTACCATTATGCAAATACATAAAGAGCCACTTTGACTCATATTTGTTTTTTGCATACAGACTGCTGATTTTTGTTACTAATAGGCTAAAGGGGGGGTCGTCAGTTTGGGACATGTGGCACACAGTGAACTAAATTGTGGCATTCACTGATTGGATTGTTGCATATTGATGGCACAGAAGTGTTTTTAAGGCAAATACTGAATGGAATTATGACTTCTCTCTCGTTCGTGCAGCGTATGATGTCATTACGTGTCCTTCTCATAGCCACTAGGGGGCAGATTGGCATGGAATGATTGCCACGAATAAACCAGTGACAAGCAATCAAACAGAACCAAGACTTGTTCTGTTAGCAGTCCGCTGAGCAAACCTTCACAGATGTTGCCGAAATTCCTTCTCCTAGCAGTTGTTTTAAGGGTTAAATGAACACACGTTTGAGCTTGCCCACATGTTGGCTGTCTGGACTTAATGCGGGTCACTTCCTGCCTCTCTCATAACATCTGACTTAAGTGTCCACCCTCTTTCTTTTCGTCCTTTCACGAAAAGAATGTTACTTTGGCTGTCACCGTTTGCTGAATCTCACACCGTAATACAAAGTACACAAATGCAAATGAGCTGTTAATTTATTCAACATGTTTGCACTGGAAAGTCTGACCCCAAATTTTAGAGCTGGAACTTGGAAAGTATCTTTGCTTCCTTGGCTTGCCTGGTTTGTTTATTGCTCAATGCTTTGTTGTTGTTTTGTTTTTCCACCACAGGTACACACACAATTAATTGCCATATAATAGTCGTTAGGAAAGGTTAATTATGCACGTACCTTTGCCTAATAATGCTCCAATTCAAATTCAATGAAAATCCACACAAAATATTTATGATTAGGAGTAGTACGGGTGGCACAATGGTCGACTGGTTAGCACGTCCGCCTCACAGCGCAGAGGTGCAGAGTTCGATTCCGGCTCCCACCTTCCTGTGTGGAGTTTGCATGTTCTCCCCGTGCCTGTGTGGGTTTTCTCCGGGTACTCCGTTTTCCTCCCATATTCCAAAAACATGCATGGCAGGTTAATGGAACACTCTAAGTTGTCCCTCGACGTGAGTGTGAGCACGGATGGTTATTTGTCTATGTCTGCCTTGGCAACCAATTCACGGCGTTACCCGTTGACTGCCCGAAGCCAGCTGGGATAGGCTACAGCACGCCCGTGACCCTCACGAGGGTCATGTGCAAAAAAAAAAAAATCTCTGGCTCTGATTGTCCGTCTCCTCTGTTTTCAACCCAATCAGTGGAGGCCGAGGGCCACCCCGCACCATCAACTTGATCTTTTCTTACTCAGAGTGAGTTTTTCCTTCATGTGGAAGTAACTTTGCGTGCGCATCATGGGATTTACATTTGTATATGAGCGCAAACAAACTGCCCCTGAGGAACCGCAAATCCTCGCCACTTCCTCAATTAACAGAAAAGAAAAAAAAAAAAAACGAAGTCAGGATTATTGCAAGAGGCACATTATTGATGATTATGGATATGTGAAATGAAATGATGATTTAAAGAAAAAAAATATCTGTCCTTTTAAAAGTAATTTGAACCAGCAGGCGGGCCGGAGTGCAGGAAACAACATAAAGTACACAATGAAAAGCAGATGTCAGCAAAACACAAATGGAATGGACATGACGTCACACCGGGGTTTTCACACATATTGAAGGAGGTTTAAACGGATGCCATTGTTCTCATTGTAAGTATGAAGAATATACACCAAATATTTTGACATGTTCGGGAAGATCACGCTATAGATCAGTTCTGTCCAGCTTTTGTCCTCAAGGGCCGCTGTCCTGCCTGTTTTCTTCCATCTCATCGAATTCAAACGACCAGCGAGCATTGCACAAGCCTGACGATCCTGATCATTTTAATAACTCCACAATTCCTCGATTTAAGTCCTACAAAAGAAAAAAAAAGAACAATTATCACGCCTAGATTTATAACGTTTTTATTTTTCTCCTTTTCTTAATGGCGGAGTTTTACCAAGGCTCGATGTATATGTTCCAGATTAAAAAAGGAACACTGCCCCCTACTGTGAATGCTGAGAAGTGCTGTTGACAAGAGGGCCAGATGGTTGTTGGCAGGTTCAAAAGTGAAAAAATGATGGTAACATCTGAGGGGAAGCACAATGTAAAATGTGGTTATTATGAAATTCTGTATACCTATAAAGTAATATTATGTGAACATACCTTATATTGTTTGTTATATATTGTTATAAAAAAAACTTTATATGACAGTACTCAATTGAGGATTCATGAACTCATCTGCCCTAGGCTCGGATTACTGGAGAAGTGCTGATTTCTGTTTTTTGGCACAATGAACAAAATATTACACAATGTACTTCGATAGAAATTTGTTGAATATTACGTGTAAAGAGTTTCGTTAAAGATGTTGCAATCAGTCAGCAAATAACATAAACTTTAACGCAGAATTTCCAAGCGTGTTGATTGACTTGGAGTGACAGTTGCAAAACAACACTTTGAAACTGACTCACTTTGCTGTTGAATTAAGGCAATTAAATGTGACCTTTCTAAATGTCAGACACAAAAGACAAATAAAGACCCACACATGTTAATACGAAATAACCTGAGGGCACCGAAAATGCGAGCAAACAAACAAAGCAGCCCATCACACCTGTGCCCCAACTCAAAGTTACATTCGAAATTTCCTCACGCTTTATTTCTTTTTGTTATTGTAGTTCATGTGCTTTTTGTCATATTGGATCAAGTTTACATTGATGGCCGAATGAAAAACGGAACCAGAAAGTTGCTCTCCATGTCTTCATATGGCCTCCATTGTTTGCTCAATTGAGAAGTTCGCATATCCATCCATCCATCCATTTTCAGATCCTCACAATGGTCGCGGGGGGCGTGCTGGAGCCGATCCCAACTGTCTTCGAGCAGCATGCGGGGTATCCCCTGAACTGGTTGCCAGCCAGTCGAAGGGCACACATCGACAAACAACCACACTCACACCTGAGGACAACTTAGAGTGTTCCATTAACCTGCCATGCATGTTTTTGGAATGTGGAAGGAAACCTGGAGTACCCGGAGAAAACCCACCCAAGGACAGGATCGTATTTGTACCATGACCTCTGCACTGAAACTATATATATATTAGTGATTAATATTCCCCATAACACTGCACTTCTACACCACTGCAAACATATTGTTCATACCTCTCTCTGACAGATTGTGATTGTCTAAGGATAGCTGCCATATCAATGCTGCCTCGACATTTAACAATCTTTAAACGTAACAGAGCATGTGATTTATGATTGTATGATTGGACAGGAGAGTGCGCACTTGCAATATTTCCTTTTGTTCCCCAACTTTTCACCACGATCTCCCTTCGTTTCGGGAGAAAAGCCTGGAATCATTTTGCTCCCCTCTGTGATGTGGGAAAGCAGGCCCATAGACGCAAACACACACACACACACCCACACACACTCACACAGAATGGTCTCTTTGGATCCCCAGGTACTCTGCGGAAGGCCTAAAGGCAACACACATGCGCACGCCTGCACGCACCCCCCCCCCCACACACACACACACACACATACTAAAGTTGCGGTGAAATGCACACACATGCATTTGCACCTGGCCATGTGCATGTGGATCTCCATGTTAGAAGCGACATGTTTACTCCAAATGTTACTGCCTTGGTAGTTAGTGAGGGGAGAGCATGGAGGAAGTCTGGGATGGCGCCAGTGTTTGAGGAAGAGGAATGTATCAGAGAGAGCAAGTAAACATAGCATGAACATTCTCCCTCTTTGACACACAGGCAAAAGTCTTCAGTGCCCCTGCAGGATGCCGAACGCTTCATTTGGGAAATTCATCAACATTGCTCCTGAACCCAAAGGTAAATTTACGGTCTTCTTCCCATGTCCATCTGTGCTCTATACAGAACGTGCACATTGAAACTGTGCCAATCTAAGCGGCGTCTGCTTACATTTGCCAGAGCGTCATGAAGTGGAATGACTCAACAACATTTTCCTCTTTGCTCGACTTTTGGCTTGCGCTGTGCTTTTACATTGTGGGAGTGTCACTTGCACAACTTGACACTCCACACGTGCTTATGCAGACAAACCTCCCGATGATGCAAACCTCTCTAACGTTTTGTTTTGAAAAGTTTACCTGAGAGAGGCTCTCCCTGCATTTCTGTGTAAATGCTGCATTAGAAACATGGGAGTACTGAAATAAAATAAACCCACGCACCTATATATATATATATATATATATATATAGAGAGAGAGAGAGAGAGAGAGAGAGAGAGAGAGAGAGAGAATTTTACATTGGCAAGAACATTTAATGGTTATTTCGAATACTCAAAAGCGCACTTAAGCACCTTTGAATACCCATTGAGATATCAATTCCTCCACCGTGTGCAAATAATTCAAAGCCAGAATTTGATTGGTTAGTTAGTTAGTGTTTCAATGGAGAACCCCCCCCCCATATGTATATTTAAAAAAAATCTACAAATTGTGGTGTTGAAAGTGGTGGTGTTGGGGAAAAAGGGAGAAACAATCAAAATTTGGTGGACTGTTATTTTTCACTGTTGCGCAATGGCACCTGAAACGGTGGCTCGACAGAATCAGCACATTAGTAATGTGCATTAGCACCATCTACAGGACCGGAGTGGAACAGTATCGTGCCAATGCAGGCCATGCTGAAATTGTTCCATGAGACCAGTCAGGCCGATGTTTTTGGGTAGTTTGATTTGGCCTTGGAGGTCTATCGAGTTTTTTTTTTCTTTTCTTTTTTCTTTTTTTTTTAAACTTTGTTTTGTATTCAGTGTATTCCGTGTGGCTGACAACGTCAATACCAATGCAAGTGGGACATTTGCATGAACCACCGCAAAATTGTTTGTGTCATGCTTTAAATAACGACAACTACGCAAAATGATCTGTAAGAGGCATGCAGCCATATGACAAACTCGGAATCGGAATTGCAATCCAACAAAGCAATGCTTTACTTCCCATGCAGGCTTACGCCGATGCCAGCAAGTCGGCATGGGTGCGCTGTACTGTTTGCCGGTGCTCTCATGTATTTTTGCGGTGGCTTCTTCAACCACTTTGGCTGACATGGACTATGGCGGCGTTCCCTTGTGGATCGACCGCTTGCTGGGCGAGCCCAGCGTGCTGAGCCTGCGGGGACGCTTAGACGCAGCTTGGTACCGAGCCACCAACCCTCAGGCCTGCCCGCAACGGTGTGACTGCCCCATTCAGTGGCCCACGGCGCTGTATTGTGACCAGAGAAGCCTGGAAGATCTCCCGGAGCTTCTCCCGGCCCGAACGCAGTACCTTTTCCTGCAGGTAGGAAAATCCTTGCAAAGATCATCTTCTATTTTATATTTCCGTCCATCATATTTCCATGACCTCCTCTACAGAGAAACAACATCTCCTCCCTCACCGCCTCGTTTCTGGCAAACATCACCGGACTACACTGGCTCATTCTGGACCACAACCTTTTGAAAAATGACCAGCTGGACCAGGGCATCCTAAGAAACCAGAGCCAACTGGTTTATCTTTTCGCCAACCACAACCAGCTGAGCTCAGTGCCCCGTAATCTGCCAGATGGTCTCAAGCAGCTCCGACTGGCCCATAACCAAATCAGCAGCATCGGGCCCGAGGCTCTCAAGAACCTGAAGCACTTGACCCTGCTGCTTCTGCAGGGAAACATATTGAAAACCATCAAAGAAGGGGAGCTCCGAGGTAGAAGCGTCTTCCTCATCCTTGTCGATTGATGTTTCTCGTATTTTGGTTCGCTTCAGACAACGGCAGGTTCAAAATATCAGAAACACCCCTTAGAATATGTTAGTGTGGTTCTGTTTGTGACCAACAGGTAGAGCCCTACAGTGCCACCTGTTGGTCACAAACAGAACCACCCTAACAGAATAAGGCAGTGCAATAATACACGGCTGAGCGTGTAAAAATGTCTTTCAGGTCTGGTTAATCTGAAGTTGTTGGACCTCAGCGAGAACGCCTTCTCATCGGTCCCCAGACATTTACCAACCTCTTTGCAGCAGCTCTATTTGTCCAACAACTCCCTGTCGGGGCTCGATGAGGACATTTTCCAGAGACTCGTCCACCTCAAGCACCTTCGCTTGAGCCACTCTTTCCTGAAAAGTGGCAACGTTCACCCACAGGCCTTCAACCTCTCGACCCTGGTGGAACTGGACTTGTCCTACAACAAATTGACGAGCATCCCCACGGTGCCCACCACCCTGCAGCACCTCTACCTGGAAGCCAATGAGATACAAGGTGAGGTGTAGGCATCTTGAAATACTGCCGGCAAGAACACTTGCACGCACAAAGTACAGCTTCGTTGATGTACTTTGCTCCTGTATTTGCTGTATTGTTGGCTTGCAGAGATATTTCTTCTGATGAAGACGAGGAGAGTTAGGGGAGGGAATGTTGTATGATGAAGGAAAAAGTAGCTTTGCAAAAGAAAAGGGAGTTTGGTATGAAAACATCTGTGATGGTTTTAGACTCGAGGAAATAGTGCCAGATGAGCGAGAAGCACATGCTGTTCTACTTTCTCTTCTCCTCATTCCTCTTTCTCAATCTGCTCTCCATCACTCCGAGCCGCTGCGGACTGGATTTCAAGTACAGTAACGAGTGATCACACAACGGAACCTTTTGTCACTGAGGTCATTTGGAGCACAAAGACTGCGGTGTGAAAAGTATCGGCTTGTGTCCTTAAGTGGGGCGGGCAAACCGACAAAAACACTTCCATGATGACACACACCTTGGTGGTTTGCTAACAACGCCGCCATTGGCGGCGCCGAAGCTGTCGATGTGGGCCGAGAGCCGCGCTCTGACTGAAAGCGCTGCGGTTTTCGCTGCCTCCGTTTTAACCACAGCACCTGTTGGTGTAGTAGAAAACCCAGACTGGGTGAGAGGAAACGTTGTCCGAGTTCTTCTAAAGAACACAGCATGGCATGAAACCAAAGGCTCTGTCACACTGTCACAATGCAGTTGATCATTTCCTAACAATGTGTTCACTTTAGAGTTCAACGTGACTAGTTTCTGCAGAGAAGTTGGACCTCTGACCTATTCGCGGCTGAAGACCCTGCGACTGGATGGCAACGAGGTGTCCTACCGGCATCTCCCCTCGGACTGGGTCTACTGTCTGAGAGTGATTCAAAGTATTTACATTTGAGCGTGAAGAACAGAAAAGGAAATAAACTCCTCCGTTCAGTCCTTAACCTGGCTCTGCAGCATGTTATTTTGGCCTCCTGTCCCGACACCAAGTGTGACATGCTGTCTTAAGTCTGTCTGAACGGAATCGAACACGTCGTGGTGTAATAGAGATCTCGATATTGGCACCGTGACATTTGAGGATGGCAAAACTCAGTAGCGCTCTCGGGGGAGACTGACTCATTCGGTTGGGCCAAAAGCCATGAGCGGCAGCGCAAAAGAGGTGAACGTCATCTGCAAATGCTGCCAACTGACTCGGGTATTCCTCACATCTCATCTCATAGGTGCGCAAAAACGGGAAGAACTCCACACAGGAAGGCCGGAGTTGGCATGGAACCTGGTACCTCTGCACCGTGAGGTCGACGTGCTAACCGCTCGCCGGCTAGGCCGCCTCCGTGCAACTCGATGAAATAAAATGGAATAAATTCAACAAAAAAAATAATTCAGTGTTCCGAATTGTACAACAAGGCGGCCCGGTGGTCCAGTGGTTAGCGCATCGACCTCACAGTGCAGAGGTACCGGGTTCAATTCCAGCTCCGGCCTCCCTGTGTGGAGTTTGCATGTCCTCCCGGGCCTGCGTGGGTTTTCTCCGGGTACTCCGGTTTCCTCCCACATTGTAAAAACATGCATGGCAGGCTGACTGAACCCTCCAAATTGTGCCTAGGTGTGGGTGTGAGCGCAGATGGCTGTTCGTCTCTGTGTGCCATGCGATTGGCTGGCAACCGGTTCAGGGTGTCCCCCGCCAACTGCCCGAAGACAGCTGGGATAGGCTCCAGCACCCCCCGCGACCCTTGTGAGGATAAGCGGATCGGAAAATGGATGAATGTATAATTGTACAACAAAATAAGCAACCTGTTCACAGGTTCTCTACTGCCTTGATTTGCTTTTTAGGTTTTCCCATTAGCACCTATTCCACACTCTTATTTCAAGACAGCCATTGTTGCAGCGTTTGTGATTACATCTACTACCGCAGTGATGGGGAAACACAGGCTTCTCATATAACTGCGTAAAGCTCTCTTAAAGTTTCCCAGAGTGTCATTACTTTTCAATGGTACCTGTATTGCATCACAAATGGTCCAGTAGTACATTCACCTGACGTCGGCACAGGCTGCGTGGGTTCACTTCCCACTCCGTGACAGTGTGAACAGGAAAAGATTTCAAGAAAAGGGATGGAAAACCGTGGTCTGTGTTGCAATCTGTGAGCCGAATCTCCAACATGAATCATCGAATGACTGAAGTGCTCGCCTCAGATGGAGGCAGAATATATATATTTTTTGACAATAGCTAACATGACACCAAGTGGAAGTTTACTCCTAGGTGACTAATTTGGATAAGGGTCATTCATGGCAGCAAAAAGAGAAAAAAAAAATCATATGTAATTAGTTATTCGCAATCAAGCCTGGCCAGTCCAGGGTGTTGTCTGCCTTTTCCTGGAAGTCTTCTGGGATAGGCTCCACCCGGATCAGGACCGGCGGAGCAGAAAATGGACGGACACATGGCATCAAGGCCTCTTTCAAAAAAAAAAAAATAAAAATTAAATATCGGATCTATGCCAATGCGACTGCAGTGTAGGTGGACCCATATGATACACTGATCAAAGTGTGCATCTTGAATGGTCTAATTATGTGCAGAGATGCACAGACTTTAAGGGAAAAATAGAGTTGCACCAAAGTTCAAATCAAACGCCATCAATATTTTCAATAGTACCGGTACATTTCTGATGATGTGATTACGTACCCTATAAACATAATGACCGGTTTCGTGTCTGCGTCTTACCGCAGCATGACTAAAAGTCACATCCGTATTTTCCAGGTGACACCATGTCCTCTAAAAAGCATTGCAAAGTGCTTGTGATGGTCTGAGCAGACTGTCGTGGTCTGGGGCCAAGTTCCGCATGAGGTACTCGTCTCATTCTGAACTGGATTTATCCTCTTGATTACATGACACCAAAGGATGTTGACGGAAACTCAACCACTGCAAAAAAAAAAAAAAGTTTATAGAAGAGTTACATGACTAGCGTTGCACTATGTGGCTGGCTATCGAGCCTTCCACATTAAAAGTACATCATGTCAGTTCCACTAAAACAAAGAAACAAATGTGAGCATTTCGATGTTAATAGGGCACTTCAGCTGGGAGGTGGTCCAACTTTTCACCCACAGGGTTATTTTTCTCTCCGTTTATGATGTTTTTATGCGTTATATCGGTAACCTGGAATGACCAGCTGACACCGTACAAATCCCCGGCTCCACCTTGAGTAAGCGATGGCTTCCGCTGTTAAATCCATCACACACTTCGCTCGGATAACAGAATGTAAGGGGGGGGAAAAAGTGAAAGGTGTGACTGATATTCTCTTCAGATAAGTACAAAAGGCCTACAAACAACAATAAAACCCGTTTCTTCCAAAGTCCCTCCCACAAAGACTCGTCATGGCAATGACCTATTCGGACTTTAAAAAACGTAATACCGCCGATACCTGCAGTCAAAACAATCCGCGAGCAGGGAAGCTCCTGTGGTGTCAGAACAGCAGCAAGAATCGATTGGTCGCTCAGGAGCCTCGTGTCTAACATACAAACACGTGTCAGTCAGCTTAGACTTGACCAGAAACTAAGACAAAGCTCTTTTGTTCACAAGCAGTTATATTAACACTGTTAATGTTTCCAGATGCTTCTTAGTCGCTCCTGGATATGGTTCTGGGAAACGGTGGCAAATTTTAGCGAGCTAAGCAACTTTCAATACTGTCGTGGTAATGTTACGTTTTATCGAGCGAAAGGAACACACAAAAAGTGACTGGCCACACCAAAAAAAAAAAAAAAAAATGCCTTAAAAATTTAGCAATTGAGTAGTAAGTTGAGTAGTTCAACCACCTAAAAGTTTCAAGTGTCCACTATATGCCCAACAAGAGAAAATCACATATGGCTGCAAAAAAAAAAAAAAAAAAAAACGTTTTCCATCAAAGCCAACTTTTCGGGTTTATTTGTCTACATTTAACTTGTGATCATGGATTCCAAATGTACTCTGTCAACATTTGTTCACAGTCTGCTATTCCTGTGGAACACCTTATTATTTTCACCTTACATAACTTTAAAAGTTAAAACAGATGGCAAGTTCGGAGACTAGTTGAACATTAGCAAGCAAGTGTTGACTTTTTATTTTTCCTCTGGAAGAAAGATTTTCTTGACTTTTAACATTCCTTCTCAAATCACCAACATTATTATTGGACTGTTTGCGTGTGTGTGTGTGTGTGTGTGTGTGTGTGTGTGTGTGTGTGTGTGTGTGTGTGTGTTAACTTCCGGTCATAAAATCAGGTAGCTTTTTTTCTCCCATGACTTGCACGGTTGTTGAAAATTTGAATCAACAGGGGATTTAAAGATTGAGCTTCTGATGGATTTTCCCTTCAGTAATGATTTCGACATAGAAACATGTTTAATAAGCCCGTCTACCGACTTACACCAGAAAAAAAAAGAAAATAAAGTTGGCTGATTGATCCACTCTTCACCCAGACGATTTTAGAGTTCAAGACGAGTTGAAATGTGTCCCTGGACTGTATGTATACAGGTAAGTATTCTCTCTTAGGGAATCATATTTGCGTTGTCCAATCTTTCCTTATAACCGAATTTCCTTATGTGGGAAACGACTATGATACATGTCCTTTACGAACATGCAAGTATGTTAACAAAGTACAAAATATATGGTCCCAAAACGGTTTTGGATCCAATGAGAGTAAATAGTGTTGCGGACACAGTTATTCCGTAATATCGAGCAGGACTTGCTTGAGTTTGCGCTACTGCGGGCTTCCGTATGGCTTCCGGGTTCCGCGTACTGGAACTTGCGTTGTTATGAATCGATCGTTAATGGAATGTCGTCGTTGAAATTTTAATCCATAGGTTTTTTTTTTTTCTGGATGAGGTGGGAATACTTTGTATTCCGTACATGTTAATTATTTATAAGAAAAAGAAACAATGGTAATGCTGACTCAGCAGTGCAATGAGCTTCACTGGTTCTGCTGGCCCATTATGATCATTCGGAGGTTTTAACGCGTTTTATGCACAATGTAGCATTCAATCACAGCTGGAACACATTCTAATTAGGATAAACAAGAAAAGTTTATGTCTCTACGGTGCTGATTATACAATTTCGGTGCCTAAAAGGCAACACACTTCTTTTTTTTTGAACTTCTGGTAGCCATTAAGTTTTGAACCGGCTTCAGAAACAGCATACTTGAAACAATGCGCCCAAGACACAAGTCACGGAATGCAAAAGCTTCACTCAATCATCTGCTGTGTTTTATGACAAGTCAACTGTCAGATTGTAGCGAGATTCAAAGTCTGTTTCGATGGAAGGTGACGAGTAGGAGAAGAAACCCGACAGACTGTTTTATCGGTGACTACTGAAAGATACTGAAGTGCGCCGTCAGATTCACCAACTGGATTACAAACACATGCAAACATTTTTTTTTGTCATCACTGTAGTCATTGGGTAGATTTAACATGCAAAACAGAAATCATCGTTAAAGGCAGATGAAGGCTTCTCTGTAATATAACAAAAGCCATCATCGACTAACTCAATAAATAAATAAATACCTGCTACTGGATTTAGCTCATTCGTGAGCTATAAAAATATCAGTACAATATCGCATGGGACAAATTCGCTGCTGCGGCAAGATAAATTGAGGAATTTATCATCATGTTCTTTGTTAATGCTGTCTTGCATTTGGGTCAGGTGGCCAAATCCGGAAAGTCGTGCTGTGGTGAAAAAAAAAATAATAAAATTGATGTGTATGTCAATTTGTCATTTCTGCTGCATACAGGCCTGGAGTAGAACAATGCCAAGATGCTATATTATGAAGATTTTTTTTTCGGCCTTGGTGGAATTCTATAGTATTCTATATCGCTTTTTAAAATTATTATTCTGTTGTATTTATTGTTGTCTTAACTACTGATAATGTTCAGGGTGACAGGGAAGCAGTAGCCTATCCCAGCTCACTTTGATGGAGCGACAAAGAGAAAATATTTCTCTTTGGCCTATTCCACCTGATACAGTTGAATAAAAAGCAACACATTGTATTGTATTTGATCAGAAATAAATTCTCCTCTCGTATTCCAAAAAGACATTTGTATTTGTGTCACCAATGATTGATAAAAAAATAAAAAAAATGTTAGAAATATTTTTTAGGATTTTATTTTATTTTTTGTAGGTAGACACAGTGACATGATCAAAAAGTTGAGAGTAAGCATTTTAACAGATAATAGAGTTGGCTCGCGGACTTGAGGGATGTGGATTTTGGCCTGATTTGCGCAGGGCCATTTGGGCGCGGCATGAAAAAGGCAAGAATGTTCACACACAGCTCACAGGATGTGATGTTGTCTCATCTCAATGTGTGCAACAACATTTCAGTACCAACAATGTCAATGATGGAGAGAATACAACTTCCTAACGTTTGATTTTTGTCGGGAGGCCAAATCCCGTTCATCTTCTTTCCATCATCAAGAAACACAACATAAAATGCTCTTTAAATGACAGAAGAGCCCGTTATTGGATGTCTCTTTCATTATTATACACATCATTCCATTTTGGACCTGAGCCTGAACCTGCCTCGCTCACCATCTGTTTGCAAAGCAGATGCTTCAGTCTGTAATAGCGAGCACAACGGCCGCAGCTTTTAATGTTTTCCTGCAGTAAAAGCAAGTGTGAGCCCTCAATAAATATGGCTCCTCCAGAATCAACAGGTAAGAAGCTCAGTGCAAACATTCCGCCCTTTGTTGTCCATCTGCGCGGATTTGAGCACCGCGAGCCAGACGACTTGCATTCCAGATGTCATGTGACACAGCGTGCACATGCAGAAACAAACCACACAAATCGCAAAGTATTATTTATCACCTCTAATGAAACAAACATCCCACCCAGGCCTGCAAGCATTTTGTCATAATACCTGCAAAAAAAAAAAAAAAAGACACCTTGCTTACGTTTAGACCTCCTTGCCGATTAATTTTCAACATTTATGACGGATTTAAACACTTGACAGAAGTTCAAAGGAAAAAACGCTTTTTTTTTCGTACAATAAAGATGCTTTTCGCTACGTTGCATCTTTAACAGCATTAAAAAAAAGAGATAATCACAACACGCGAATGAATAAAAATGTCTTATTTTCCATTTCTGGTTGAGGTCAGCGAAAAGCAGATGTTTGGCCCAGCTGTGCTGTCACATTCAGTCACCAGGATTGAATTCATCTGTTCTCTCTGGTCAAACCCTTGATGAACTGTTCAGGCAATTTTTAAGCAATCATTTTTAATCTGGCGGCATGGTGGGAATGAGTCTTCCAAAAACATTCATCTTAAGTCCATTGAAGAGTTTATATTGTCAAGAAGCGAATGTGTGAGGCCAGGGCTGGATTGGCCATCGGGACTACAGGGCAGAAGCCCGGTGGGACGGCACTTTTTGGGGCCGATCTGATTTCATTATTATATTCCTCCATTTTACCCCAAGAGAGCGGCCCACAATTTGGTGGGAGCAGCCCATGAATCTATTGAGAATGTAGACAGCAAACTGAACCAATCAACATCAATGGCAGAGCCATGCGGTGGCCAAGGGTGGCAAAAGCAACATGTAGACTTGTAAATAATGAAGAGATGTTTGAGTCAGTGTGATTTTTTTGATACGATTTGAATTGAATGGGCCATTTGTCGTGGTATGTCGGCTCTGATTGGCTGTTAGCAAGGAAATTCATGAGCAAGAAGTACACCGTAAGCAAGGCAACAGCAAATACAATGGGCATTGTCGAGTAAATTAAGCTCAGCAAATCGTTGCTTGTGACCCTTGGACTTGATCCTGCTTGTATTACAAATGAAGAGATCACGTTTCTGGAGATGTGTGCATTTCATTTCATGAAACAATGATTGTAGATGGTATGAAAAACAAGGACTTCTCAGTTACAGATGGGCTTGCGAGCGGGCATCGATGCCTAAGTGAAAATCCCAGTACCGATTTTTTTTTTTTTTGGTGCCAATCCAATCCATTCCTCTATGAGTGTGACTGGTTGTTTGGCTACATGTGGCTGGTGACCAGTCTAAGGCGGAGCCCGTCATTTGTCCCATGAGTATGAGTCCGGCACATTTAACTTGTATAGAAAAGAAAGAAGCCATGCATGCAGTTTGCCTTTGGATGCTGCTAATAAAAACCACATGATGAGATGTGAGTGCCTTCATCTAAACAATTGTCTTTTCAGGAACGAGAACAATGCCCCACTTGTATCTACAAGACACTCCAATCTTCCACCATTTCTCGAGCGGAGAAAAAAAAGCGAGAGAGAGAGAGAGAGAGAGAGAGAGAGAGAGAGAGAGAGAGGCCAATGCAATCATAGCTGGGCGGCTCTGAAAAACTAAAGTATCTCATATTCCATTTTTCCCACGTTTTTTGCATCCATGCGAATATCCCACAGTGGTGTATGCTACTCTGTTGTTTTGTCCCTGAAGGAAAGTAAGATGGACTCTCTACAGAGTAAAAGTCATGGGTCATGAAGAACGAGGCACTGTGACCTTGAGAGGGAAAAGAGCCAAACAACTCAACGAGAGAGAGGGAAGGAGGGGAGCTGGGGAGGGCAAGGGACAGGGAGGAAGAGAGGGAGTGGACGGCTGAAGAAGGAAGGAGGGCGAAAGGCAGAGAGAAGAAAAGACACAACTTGTGACTTGACAAAAGAGGGCAGGTACCAAAGGCAGGTAAGGAACTTTATTTGTTTTGGGTTGTTTTTTTTTTTTACAGCAATGTTTGGGTGTCAAAACAGAGGGTGTGTTGTGTAATGAGATTGTTGGCACATGAACAGCAAATGCCGGCGTGTTTCCACGGCGACACTGTGCTCTGCCATACCTGCCACACTCTGGTACCCCAGGAGATCCAAGTTTTCTTGATATGTTAGTACCCCCCCTCAAAAAAGTCATTTTTTCCTGATGCTGATTAATCCACACTCGCAGATCATCACAAAAATACCAAAAGGTTTTAAAGGCAGGAAATAAATATTTTGGAAGAAGAAAAAGCTTTCAGGCATGCTCTTTAACGCTTTCAGGGGACAGCGGTTACTACAGTGGACAACTTATGTTATCAGGCTACAGGGTGCATGAAAGGGTTAAAATCACAAGTGCGCAATAAACTATCGGGAGGAAAACTGTTGATCCTCTTTCGTCGCTAATCCCGACCCAATATCTGCATCATTTTGAGTAGCATTCAGTACTGCGTGATAGACTGATTCTGAGTGTTCAATTCCCTTCAATGGACAACAACGTATACATAATCTAACCCAAAATCATGCCTCTCAATTTAGCTGATTTGGAATATTTTACCGACTGTATTGATTCTACCATGCAAGGTTGTCTCTCCGTACACACAGATGCAATTTTTTTTTTTTTTTTTTTGGCACTACCACCGCAGGCCAGCCACACCCACATGAGAACATGTTTGGCAATCACATCGTAAGACTTATGCGGAGAGTGCGTTGGTGAGGAGGGCTTCAAAAGGGGGTGGGGGGGGGGCACACCATTCCTTTCCTATGTGAGCCAGGTTGGTGATGAGATACATGAAAGCTGTCCAACTATGCCTTTTGGATGACATCACACAGAGCTACATGTAATTATACATGTACTTGTGTTTGCTTAGTCACAAATGACTCAAGTATTTAGCGGTGGTTATGTCTGTTTTGTTTTTTTAAACACAGCAACTTAGCTTTCATGTGGTTTTGATTATCGTTTGATCTTCTGTTTCAGCATGCTGGACAATCTACTCTTATAGTGAGGCATTGTAACCGGTCTGGGTGCTTTATTGTTTGAAACCGCTTGTTTTGAGGTTGTAAACATGCGACTTGTTTGACACGATATTTTTTCTCTCACCCGCTGGCGATTTACAGCCACGGACGCACAATTAGGTACACCTGCCCGTTGTGACACGATCCAATCGAAGAGCACGTCAAACATTTGCCTTTGCGCATGACAAGCTAGACACATCTAAAATGCTACCACTAACGGTAGCATGTAGCGGTGTCGGTTAGCATGTCTGCCTCACACTCCTAAAACCGTTTACGTTCAGTAAATTGAAGACTAAAAATGTGGAGCCTCCAACTCGTGGCTGTACAACTAAATGCACACAGAACGAATCCAAAGTTCGGACTGGTGTCACTCAAAAATGATCGTTATGATATGAAAACAAAAACAAAACTGCTTTCACATTTTGTGCGGGTGAAGTTAATGTGGTGGTTTGTGTGTGTGTGTTTTCTTTTTCAGGTTTAATTTTAGTATTAAAAAAAAAATCATGCCACTTTACAAATGATTTGGGGATAGAATCATGGGTACAAAGGGAACACTACTACATCTTAGACATGACAGCAGTTTTACAGACGGGAGGAAGCAGGGCGAGTTCCTTTGGTGTCCGGTGTGGAACGAGGGTCTGGAAGGCTCTGGATGACTGAGAGGGAAAAGGAAGGGCAGTGCCAGGGATCGGCGTCAGAGAGAAGCTCTGATTTGTTTTTCCAGGCAGAACAAGCGCTGCCTGGAAGGTTCCTGCACCGTGAATCATGGGAGATGTTTACCTTTTGGTCTAAACTGGCTTTTCCGATCCCAACTAACAAAGTGATTAGAATATAACTGCTGTTTGGGCGGACAGGTGCCCAGCTGTATTTTCTTCCACTTTGTAAGGTGAAATTGTTCGATGAGGCTCCATTTGTGGTTATGTAAGCATGCGCACAGCCATATGCAGCTGTATGCAAGCTTATGAGTGAAAGTGCATGCGCAAAGACTGTTTTAGACCTGCAGTCTTCCCCTCTTAAAGTCTCTCTCAGGAGATGCCTTGACAAAAGAGTCTTTATTCCTACTCTGGTTCTTTCAACACAGCATTCTTTTTTTTTTTCTTCATAACTATTAATTTCCTGTCTTACAAACAGAGTTGTTATCACTCACCAGCACCAAATAAGAAGCAATATTCTGAACGTTTATGGATCAATAGTCTATGTAGTTAGTCTCCATTGATGGGCCTCAACATTAGGTACACTTGCACAATCTTCACCAACTCAAGATCCCAAAACTCTTCCGCTCCCAAGGCTTTAGAATACAACCCGATCATACCGTAAGTAATACAAACACACTGTGATTAAATCAAACAAAACAATTGTCAGAATATAATTCTGCTGTCAAAAGCGGCACTGTCGTTTATTTATTACCATACACAGTGTAATGATGTAATGATTCATTTCATCACTTTGTATGTGGATCCCCATCAAAATTGGAAGAACATCAACCCGTAATTAAAAAAAAAAAAAAAAAAAAAACCAGCCACAAACCAAAACCCCATGTAAATAAGCTAACCTCCTTGAGGTATGTGAAACAAAACAAATAAGCAACCTCTGATGTTTGTTTAGGAGCATGAAGGCACCCGCAGGATTCTTCTCTGCCTTGGTGCTGCTCCTTTTGATAGGAGCGGTGCTCGGCCAGAGGCCTCGGCCAAGGAAGCCCACCAGGCGCCCGACCACCCCCAGGCAGCCCTCCGTTCCCGAGCCGCAGGAGCCGACGGACATCCCCCCGCTCATCCTCGGCCCGCCTTCCCCCTACCCCGACTGCCCCAGGGAGTGTCTCTGTTCTCCAAGCTACCCCAACTCCCTCAACTGCGAGAACCGGAACATCCGCGTGATCCCCGTCATCCCGCTCAGAACCCACTATCTGTACCTTCAAAACAACTACATCTCAGAGGTGACGGCGGAACCTTTTGTCAATGCCACGGACATCCGTTGGATCAACTTGGCAAACAATCGCATACATCGCATAGACAGACAGGTAGAACACGGCTTCCTGCCTTGGTGCAGTTGGAAGCGCGTTGCGAAATATCTGGAACATCCACACTGTTCTATTTTTATCTTTGCGTAGGTGTTCCAGAAGATACCTGCATTGTTGTACCTCTATGTTCAACGCAACCAGCTGAAAGAGGTGCCCTCGGGCCTCCCGGCAAGTCTGGAACAGCTCCGTCTTAGTAAGAATCGTATTTCGAAAATACCCGCAGGCGCTCTGAGTAAAATGGGGAACCTGACCCTGCTCGACCTCTACCACAACCAGGTGAAATTCCCTATTTCGATGCGCTCACGTGTGTGTTCCCTGTGCACCTTGCGTCAATACGTTTTCCTTTCCCAGCTGAGCGACAGTGACCTGAGCAGGAACACCTTCAAGGATTTGTCCAGCCTGATGCAGCTCAATCTGGCTCACAATGTGCTCAGAAAGATGCCCGCTGGCGTACCCAACAACCTCATACAACTTTTCCTCGACAAAAACCGCATCGAGGACATCCCAAAGCAAGTATTCCGAGTTACAGTGAATGAAATCGGAGATAAACTCACTGAAATAAGCATTATTTAAAAATCTGGGGTTTTTTTTGGAGGGGGGGGGCAAAAAAACAAGTGAGGTAATTGTTCATATGTTTTCATGTTTTTATTCACTCCACTTCAGGACTGAAAGATAATTTTAGTTTTGGAGTGTAAACTGAAACATAGATTTAAAAACAATAATAATAATAATAATAAAAATAATGTCTGATTCCATTCCCTGGTCATGTTGCATGGTCACTTGTTGTCACAGGGCTCAGAACTTGAGTCAAACCACAGCAGGATGTTTCAGTGATCAATCGCTCAGACTCATATTGTGAAAATTTATTTTTTTTACATATTACGCATACAATTCTGGAAGCCCAAATCAGAATCGATATCAGAATCAGGAATGTCTTCATCGGCCAAGTTTCTTTAAAGCGCACACTGAATTTGTCTTCAGTTTGAGCTTCCCTAAAGCAAAAAAAAAAAAAAAAAAAAAACGATGCCATGATGGAGTTACAACAATGAATTTAGCAATCATGAATTTTTGTAACGTGTGCTGGTTTTGGGATGCATTGTTCGAAACTCTGTAATAAATTTCAAATCAAATTTGGATGGAAGGAAAAACAAATGTGGTTAGACAAGAAGAAAAAAAAAGCTTTGCAAAGCCAATGATGCTTTTGTTTTTCAGAGAATGTCATATTCATTCCAACAATGTGAATGATTTTGAACAGCAGTGATTTTGAATTGTATTTTACAGAGATCTGTTTCTAATATTCTAGTCTTTAACGGCATGACTACGTGGATTTTTTATTTTTTTTTGGGTGGGGCAGGGGAGTCTTTGTTATCCTGAGGTGCAGATGCACCTATTACTGAGGCCACCAAATGTTTTGGACTACAAAATTTTGAGAAAAGGGTTGTTTCTCCTCTTCAGAGATTACTTCCAAGGCTTCTCTCACCTGGCCTTCGTGAGGCTCAACTACAACCAACTGAGTGACAAAGGCGTCCCCAGGGCCGTGTTCAACATCTCCACCTTGCTGGACCTGCAGCTCGCTCACAACCAGCTGACCACCATTCCTCTCTTCAGCACTCACCTGGAGCATCTGCACCTCAATCACAACACCATCCAGAGTAAGTTGAAGGCGCTTCGCTGGAATTGTGTAAGCTTTTGTGATTTTAGTTTCATAGTTCTACGACAACCGCGACTGGCTGGAAACCCAATTCGCTTGCCCAAAGGCAGTTGGGATAGGCTCCAGCATACCCGTGAGGATAAGCACGACAGAAAAGGGATGGATTGATGGCTGGAATTCCGACTACAATGCTCTCTCCACCGCATCAGACAAGACAAGACTTGAGTAATTAGCAAAGTGCGAGAGGAAACACTTGCTTTGGATTAATGACAGACTTCTTGAATTCAGTATCAGCTTAGAACAGGGCTGTCCAAAGTCGGTCCTCAAGGGCCGCTGTCCTGCCTGTTGTCCCTCTGTCCCTGCTGCAACACAGCTGATTCAAAGGAAGAGGATCGTTCTCATGCTTCTTAAGAGTTCGCCGATGACCTGATCCTTGGAATCAGGAATCAGGTGTGTTGCAACAGGAAGTGATGGAAAACAGGCAGGACAGTGGCCCGCGAGGACCGGAGCTGGACACGCCGGGCTGAGAACACAAGCGACATCCAATATATTTAGACTATAGACAGTTAAACCCTCAACATAACCTCTGATTATTATAATGTGTTAGTCTTGGTTTGAGGCGGCCCGGTGGTCGATTAGTTAGCACGTCCGCCTCACAGTGCAGAGGTACAGAGTTCGATTCCGGCTCCGGACTTCCTTTGTGGAGTTTGCATGTTCTCCCCCGTGCCTGTGTGGGTTTTCTCCGGGTACTCCGGTTTCCTCCCACATTCCAAAAACATGCATGGCAGGTTGATTGGACACTCAAATTTGTCCCTAGGTGTGAGTGTGAGCACGGATGGTTGTTCATCTGTGTGTGCCCTGCAACCGGTTCAGGGTGTCCACCGCCAACTGACCGAAGATAGCTGGGATAGGCTCCAGCACCCCCAGGGCCTTCGTGGGGAAAAGCGAATCATAAAATGGATGGCTGGATATTTACAGTAATTAGAGAGTGTGATAGTGTCACGTTAAATATGTCATGATGTTTCCCCCTTTCATTTGAACCTTCACACACCACAATGTCTAGACTTCACCTGCGCAAGCTAAAATTGAGGTCAGCTACATGAAACAGCCCGCCACAGTTACCAAGAACTTTGTTTTTATGAACATTTAGTAATGTCAACAAATTACCCGCGCCACACCTTATTTCCCTATTATAGGTTTATATCCACCACGTAACTGCACTTTGAAATTACTTCAGATTTGAATTCTACAATGATGTAACCGTTGTTCATGAGTCAATGGTGCGCCTCCTACAGATATCAACGGCACTCTGATCTGCCCACGTAGCCTGCAGGGCGACATGAGTGACCCCAGCCATATTCCCAGACTAAGGTGAGTGGAGTGACGTAGAGCAGCTAAAACAGGAAGTGAAAATGAAGACTTCCAATCTCGTGTCATGGAGCAAAAACGTCGCTGATCGACATGTTAAGTCACGTCGGTGTTGCTTCAGGTACCTGCGCTTGGATGGAAATCAACTCAGCCCGCCCATACCGCTGGATGTCATCATGTGCTTCAGACACCTTCACTCCATTGTTATTTAGGCAAAGTCTGCCTTGAAGCAAGGAGGCGTGCGCTCACACCCTTACGCCGAACCCGGGCCACACGTGCACTTTGTGAAACTGTCTCTGGGTGATACCGCAGCGACTTGGAAGGTTCCAAAGTTTCACTGATTTTTACAGGTAGCACAGAGATGTCTTCATGAGGAGTTGCTAAATGAGATTATGATACACATTAGTGTTTATAGAAATATATCAGTTCATAGTGCGTGTTGTGCTGTTGTTGTTATATTAAAAAAAATAAAATAAAAAATAAAAAAAATCTGAAGACTAAATGATTGAAAAAGTCTGAAAACACAGATGCATTGACGGACGCGCTTCACGTATGTAGTTAGTATGTTCATGAGTAGACTAGAAAAGACAACATTACATTTCCAACTACTGTGTAGTTGGAAGTGTCCAAAATGTGCATGCAATGTTCAGGTCGTTCCAAGTAGAATGTCATCATATTCCTTTTCCTTGGATAAAGCGCTGTACAAATAATAATTAAGTGAATAAACAGTGTCTTGAACCTTCTTTTCTATTGTTTTGTTTGTTTGTTTTAGACGTATTGATGCATGCATTGGAATCTTAGTTTTCACAAGTGTGTGAATAAAATGTACTTGCAATTCAGCATTTTTTTTTTTTTTTGTTAACTGTCTTACATTATTGACGGTAAAACAGGGATTCATAAAAATGACGTGTACAATTTTATTTTTTGTTCTAACAACAGGCGGCCCAATGGTCAAGCATGTTCTCCCCGTGCCTGCGTGGGTTTTCTCCGGGTACTCCAGTTTCCTCCCACATTCCAAAAACACGCATGGCAGGTTAATGGAACACTTTAAATTGTCCCGAGGTGTGAATGTGAGCGCGGATGGTTGTTCGTCTCTGTGTGCCCTGCGATTGGCTGGCAACCAGTTCAGGGTGCCCCCCGCCTGGTGCCCGAAGACAGCTGGGATAGGCTCCAGCAACCTCCGCGACCCTTGTGAGGATCAGCGGATCGGAAAATGGATGGATGGATGTTATAACAACATGAAGTTGCATGTAAAATTGACACTTTCTCTCCTTTTCTATGCGGCAGTGAAAGTTAAGTGTTTGCAGAACAGGTAGGACAGCGCAGAAAGTGCAGCGTGGCAAGTGATGACATCACTTGCGCCACAACAAACGCAGACACATTTACGGCTAATCGCTAACAACGAGAACACAATGTGTGAGCAAAGCAATTGAAAGTGGTTGGGTGATAACGTGTTAACAAATGCTCAGTGTTGAATTGAAATGATGCTTAATACCTTCAATACGAACGAGCAAGCTTTATTGAAAACATATTTGTTCTTGTTTTGACTTTCAAGTACATGACAAAACACTGTCAGCTCATCTGAAATGGGAAGAAAAAAAAATTTCAAAAAAACTAAAAAGCAGTCCTGTCTGTTGTGTTGTCGATTGATAAATTAAAACAAATAAAGCCCCAGCTACATATTGGGTCTGCAACTCAACCACTTTGGTATTCATAAGGCTTTGGACTTGCCAAAGAGTCACAATGGTAGGAAAGTTGCCATCTTTGGTCGTACCAAGTTTGAGATCAGGAAGGGTTTTTTTTTTGCTATTTCAGTAGCCTTGCTGCCAATCAAGTGTACCGTCCGCTGTATTAAAAAAAAAAAAAAAAAAAAAGTGTCGTCCTGATTTTTTTTTTAATCATAAGATAATAAGGACACATCACTACCTGTATAAAGCAAGAAACAAAAGTCAATGATACTAAACGAATGAAATAAAGTGAGGAAAAGTCAAATATGCTGATTCATCATTTTTATAAATATGATCTTTTAAATTTGTCCAGGTACAAAAGTCTTGTTTTTTCCACACTATTTTGAACTTTCTTCGTTCCCAAAGTATTATGTATATTTTTCATTTTTTTGTCATTATGCAAAAGTGGCAACATTTTTTTAAATACGGTATTTAAATTAAGCCTTGGTTGAATGAAATGCTCATTGTCGGAGTTATGAATTTTCAGATTACGTTTCGATTTTTACATTTTTTATTTTATCGATCCAGACGCCCATTTGGGGATGAGTTTTTTTTTTTTTTTTAAACAAATGATTCTCTCCTCTTTCATCTCTTAACTGCTTCCAAAACAAGGCGTATGCTGAAATGTGATGATGATTGCATGACTGTCCATGTCTTATTTATGTGTTGTTTTGTATTATAAAAAATTATTTTATGTAACAAGTTCTGTAAAGCGATTTGTCACAGCTGCAGCTGATGTGCAAGCGGCATATAAATAAAAATAAAGATGTATCGTACTTAATTACACCACCAAATCCTTCAGTCCTGTGCAACTGCACTTGGCTCAAGACACCTTAGAAACTTTTCACCAAAAGATATAGTTATGCAATCGAATAAAATCAACGCCCAAAGCACCCATACAACCTTTTGCAGCAGCACCATTGCCACGAATGTTCCCACGCAATGTAAATGTCAGGGAAAGACCTTTTTCGCCCACACAGCACCCACGCTGTTTTGTAACCAAACGTACTTTTCTCGGTGATGCAAAAAGATGCCAAAAAAAAAAAACAAAAGAAAAGAAAACAAAACAAAAAAGTGTCCATGTCACAGATGAGTATGAATCTCCAGCCGGTCCACAATGCTGCTGCACGTGTCCAGACAGGAACAGCAGGGAGATCTTTCCGACAAGGAAGAAAAAAATTGGTGAGGATCTGGAGATAATAAGGATAATCTTTCCGACAAGGAAGAAAAAAATTGGTGAGGATTTGGAGATAATAAGGATACGTCTGTTGGTGACCCTCCATAAACCAGGAAGCGGCATGCTAAATAACACGCAGATGGACAAATGAACAGAAATACAAAGCGATGAGACTTTTTGTTCACTTTATTAAACAATTCAATTTTGGTCCTGTTCCATCCTTCACCCATGAACAGGAGGCCAAGATATTTGAACTCCTTCACATGTGGCAGGTTCTCATCCCTGACCTGGCGAGGGCACTCTACCCTTTTCCGCCCCCCCCCACCCCTATACACACACACACACACACACACACACACACACACACACACACACACACACACACACACACACACATAGCTGTCCATCATGTTTGATGGACAAGGGAGGGGACGATGCAGGGGGGTCAGCGACACTGTCGCTGGTGCCACTTCTCGTGGGCATAGAGTCCGATCCTTGAGCCGCAGACCCGTCCGCAGATGGAGCAAGGGAACCCGGATACCGGGGGGGGGGTACCAGCTGCCCGCTGGTGTCGTTGAATGCGTCTCTCGGTTCGTCTGTCTTGGTTAGTTTGGTGTATTTGAGAAACTGTAGTGGCACAAGTGATCTGCCAGGTTGGTCTGTTGAGTGCCAACGTTTCAAGCTGCGTGGGTTGATGTTGGCTCGCTTTAGGAGGTCCCTGGTGTAGTCCTTAAGGTGCCGCTTTTGCCCCCCAGCAAAACGTGTTGCACCTCTCAGTTGGCCATAGAGGATCTGGCGGGGCAGGCGGTTGTCGGGCATGCGGATGGTGTGTCCAATCCACCGAATTGGTGCTTTTAAGGATGTCTGTATGGTGAACTCTATCTTCCCAGGACAGGCCAAGGATCTTTTGCAGGCAGCGGATATAGAAGGCCTCCAGCCCCCCCACCCCCACCCCCCACACACACCACACACACACACACCTATGGTTCGAGTGCAACTTAGGTACCATGAAACAGCTACGAAAAATACTTCACTTTATCAAAAAACTTGGTCACCAGGAAGTGCCATCACTGAGCTATTTTGGTGGGGGGGTTTCTGTTAGACACTAATTACTATTTTGGCTGTCTAGTTGCATCCATCCATCTATCCATCCATCTTCTATTCGGTTTATCGTCACAAGGGTCGCAGGGCATGCTGGAGCCTATCCCAACTGTCTTCCGGCAGTAGGTGGGGGACACCCTGAAGGCATTGCGAGCCAATGGCAGGGCACACAGAGACGAACAACCATCCGCACTCACACTCACACTCACACCTAGGGAGAATTTGGAGTATTCTCCCCCTGGCTGAGTGGGTTTTATCCGGGTACTCCAGTTTCCTCCCACATTCCAAAAACAAGCATGGCAGGTTAATGGAGCACTCTAAATTGTCCCTAGTGTCGTGAGTGTGGGCGCGGATGGTTGTTCATTTATGTGTGCTCTGCGATTGGCTGGCAACCAGTTGTTGAGGGTGTCCCCCGCCTACTGCCCGATGACGGCTGGGATAGGCTCCAGCACGCCCGCAACGCTCGTGAGGATAAGCGGATGGGGAAAATGGATGGATGGATATTCAAGCCATGATTTGGAGGACTACATTTGACTCACTTGAGTGAAAATTTTTCGAAGGGGAAACAGTACATCTTTTTCAGCTACTCTTCCAACCTCTGTTCAACTGTCTTAACTCTTTAAAATGTCTGCAAGACAAGTTTCACTTTGAGACAACTGAGCTGAGCATAAAGTCTTCACACAGGAAGGCAGAAGCTAGGATGGGAACCACGAAACTCCGAACTGTGAAGCAGAAGTGCCGTCATAGGTGAACTAAAGGTTTGACAAACAACCCCGAGATGAACAAAAGGATTACTTTGTGCTCCTTCAGAAATCAAAAATATATGTGTTCCAAGTTCCAAGGTGTGATGGGTTCCTTGATAGAACATCCCGGATTACTTTCATTTATTAGACATATTATGACAAAAGTGCTTCAGGCCGTTCTACTTACAGTCCAACCTTTCAACAAACCCTCCAAATGCCCCCCAACCCCTTTTTAATAATGATCCACCACTGACTGCACACAAGAGGTTGATGAATCAAGACGGGGGGGAAATCCATTCAACTCATTTTCTAGAGCGATTATCCTGTCACAATCGTGGCGAGCCTGGGCCTATGCCAGCTAAATTTGGGCAAAAGATAGGGCACATCCTTGCCTCGTCCAGCTCAGCAGTCAGCCATAACGAAGAAAAAAAAGTGTCTGCTCGTGACACCTTCCAACACAAGTGAATTTTTTGGAAAAATTCATCCCGTGAATTTTGCAGTCCAGCAAGTCGACTGGGTGTTTCCAATCCGAACTTGTCTGACTACAGTAAAGTCTCAAGCCTGCTTCTACTGCAAAAAAAAAAAAAAAACACTTCATTGACAATGCATATCAAACGTATTAGACAATAGTGAGGGGGTTCTAAAATGTGGCTAACTTGGGGTACGCCGGTTAAAAAAAATAAATTCAAAAAAAAAAATAAAATCAAAAAATTCAAAAAATAAATGTTGGGCTTGGACCCAGGCACGACAGTTTTCTCAACGACTGCTGGTGCCATACTGCCGAACCAGAACCAATGCGATTAGCTCAGAACAATGATGTCATTATACGCATGAGTCATTCAATAATTGTGTAAGATATTTTGATATCAGCCTGGGGGGGGAAGGAAAACTTCATTTGGTGAATTTAAATGAGGTGCCTCTTTCGACACTTCCTCCTACTCCGATTTTTAGAGCGGAAACTACTATTGTTGCTAAAATCCCCTTTGCTCCACTATAAGAAGAGACAGCATGGAGGCACACAGACACACACCTTGGATTCATCCCCGGAATACAGGTGAACGCACAGGTGAGCACTGCTGATGCCTGCTGAGCATCACTAACATGAGAATGATGAATGACAAGCCTTCTACGTTAAGACAGCTTCCAGACATCGTTTTGTTTGTGAGAGTCAATATTGTAGCTCCCACGAATGGATTTAAAAAAAAAATTAAAAATCTGCATTTGTTGAAATTAAAGCGGAAAAAAAAATAAAGTACACCTACCCCGCAAAATAATCGGCTGCGGTAACCATGAATGACTGACTTGAAAATTTTACACTTTAAGGTGTTTGTTAAGTGTCTCCTGTGTCTCCTCGCCAGACGACCACAATGATGAAAAGCTCGCTCTGCTTCTCGCTCTGTCTCCTGCTCGGCCTTGCGGCCAAACCTGCGCTCACCTTGTCGCTGGTCAACAACTGCAGCTTCAGCGTCCACATGCCGGAGCTACGAAGATATTACTCCGAAATACGCTTGAAAGCGGTACGTCTGTCACGCTGTACCCCTCTGCAAAAAAAAAATCCCATCGTGTGATAGGTGTGGAGATTGAAAAAAAAAAATCCCATCGTGTGATAGGTGTGGAGGTGTAATCTTATCTCGTTTGGGTCTGATGTCAGATTCGAGAAGACACGGAGATTGGAGTGAGGATTCTGAGCATAACGGCAATGAGAGACGTTCAGGTGAGTCTGTTTCTGGGTTGGATCGTTGCTCAAAAGCGAAAGTTCCGAGAGTTACACACAGCACGTGCGTGTTTGGTGATGTAACCTTTTGGACTTTCTCAGGATGATCAGACATGCTGCTTCCTGCGCCTGCTCCTACGCTTCTACGTGGAGAGGGTGTTCCGCAACTTTGCCGGCGATCAGCCACAGGAGCAACGCAGCTGCAGCGCCCTGGCCAATGCGTTTGTCGCCATGAAACGGAATATCAACAAATGTGTAAGTATGCTCCGCGGCAAACATGGATTTCATTTCCCACCCAAAAAAAAAAAAAAAAATCTGTTAAGTGAAGCATCTATTTAATAATAATAAATTACAATTAAAAAAATTAATAATAGACACAAGTAGCTAATTAATATTCAGTGAAATCCAGAATTTTTTTTTTCTTTGAATAATAGTTAAAGTCAAAAAGGTTCCCTTTTTTTCATTTTTAATAAAAGCAAACTTTATTCTTAAGTGCTGCTGTTAAAAATGTACGATTCAGCGGCAAAACAAGTAATCAGAAGCATGAACTAAGGTACATTTTGAAGATAAGCGTGGCGACACTGGCGCACATTTTTGCCTCACAACCGGCACGTTGTTGTCGTACTTGTGCGCCCTCGTCATCCTACTTGTGCACTGAAAGGAAAAGTATTCCCTGAACAATCAGCGCACAAGTAGGACATCGAACGAATTGCTCACAATGATGAATGATCACTCTCGTCTTCTCCCCTCAGCACTGCCTCTGCAACGAGGAGACGCACAAAGCAATCGACTCTCTGGAAACGGAGTTTACCAAGGTAACAGTCCTTTCATTTTGCTTCACAAACCAAATGCGCACGACACTCATCTTCACTACCAAGTCAGTCTTTGCGGGAGATGTCGGTTGGATTCTGAATATGTGTGCCTCCTTTTAGGGTTTTCATAACATACTTGTCTAAATACGACTGTAGCCCCTTTTTTTTTTAATGTCCTCACTCCCTGCCTTTGTTGTTACCCAACCTAGCTGTCCACCGACAAGGCGGCAAAGAAGGCCGTAGCGGAGTTGGATACACTACTGGATTGGCTGGACGAAGTGGACCAGGCATCAGCCCCAAAATAACCCCTAAAACAGCAAATATTAACTGAACTGTGACATTTGACATTTCTGTACGTAATACTTGAATTAATTTAATGTGTTTATTTTTATACACTTTATCTCATATGTTGATAATTTAATAATTTAAATTTGTTTGTTTCAATGCCAAATTATGCAATGCAACAAATTTCCTAATGCCCAAACATTGCAGATATATTCGTTTTTACCACTTGGTAAAGAAAATAATACAATGGAAAAAAAAAATCTGCTAGTATGTTTTTTTGTGTATTTTCATTAACAATGGATCTGGACGATGAGCATTGTTGTTTTCAAGCCTCTGTTTGCAGTCACTGATCGTGTGGTGACTGGCCTGACTTCAGTGAGATCGGTTCCCACTCAGTGATGATATGAATGTGGGCGTGAATGGTTGTTGGTCTCTATATGTGCCGTGCGACCGACTGGCGACCAGTTCAGGGTGTAGTCCGCCTTTCGCCCAAAGTCTGCTGGGATAGGCTCCAGCACCCTGCCGCGACCGCTTCATGATAAGCTGTGTTGAAAATTTCAGAGCAGGCGGGATCGGAGGGCGTTCCCTCCAGTGCCGCACCTGTTCATCATCATCATTATCCGACTTAAAAAGGACTGCCAAGCCGAGAGCTCAAGGACGAATAATTCAGTCTTGCTCACAATTCTCATACCAAGTGCTTGTAATTTCTAGACATCTATGATCTTTGTAGTTCTCTCATCACATTTTGTATTTTGTTTTTATCTTGGTTGCTTCTTGTTCACGTAACTGTTCTCTGTCCTTTTGTGACAAGGGATTTTGCATTATTATTTTTTCTCGCATATTGCAAGCGGTTTTTGGTTGTCTCATTCTATCCTGGTTCAGTGTTACCAGCGTTTTTTATTGTACTTTGTCGATCTTGCGTTTTTTTTCTTTAATAAACAATTGTCAAAATCTTATCCTCGTCTACATTTGTGGGATCTCTTTCTGTTCCGGATTATTCCGGAACTCTGACAGAATGATCTGACTACGGATCCTGTAGACTTGGGTAAGGGAAGGCCAAGGACGACTGGTGAGCCAGCAGGAGACCACACGGTTCGAGGAATTGGGTTCCTATGTTGAACAGTTCGGCAGCCGTAGGACCCCACCCACAGGGGCTCGTATGACTACCGTTAGGGTGTATCCAGCCACGGTCGCGGTCAATTTATTCATCAGTGCAGTCTAATTTTTGACCGGCAACCATGCACCTACCCCCACCTACTTTATGACTGAAATTCACCATCTGTTCCACCACCCAGTCCGAGGAAGGGAGGCCAGAGGACAATTGCTTGACCGTGTTGAATGTAGTCAGTCTGTTGTTGACTACTCCATTTCGTTTCGTATACTAGCGGCAGAAAGTGGATTTGACGACTGCGCGTTACATAGCATTTCCCGCCTTTAAAGATGAGTTGGCTGTCCATGATGACATCACCAACCTGGAGGAACTCATTAGTTGGGCCAAATATCTGGAGAACCGCTTGATGGAGAGACGCCGGGAATGTGGAATGGAGCACACCTGTGCTACATCAGAGATTCTCCGCGTCGACAGAGGCCCCTCCAAGCAAGAACACCGACCAAGCCCTGTGCCTGTCATCCCAGCGGGAGAACCAATGGAGCTGGGAGATGGTCGGATACAGGAACAATGAGAGTACGACCCAACACAGTCGGATTCGAGCAGAGTCTCTGACTGTCCCAGAAGTCATGAAAGACTGGAAATAATGAGGCCGATATCTGGACATGGTAAGAAACTCAATAAACTGTCAAAATCTTATCTTTTTTTATGTTTGTGGTATCCCATTCTGTTCCAGATTATGTCCGAACTCTAGCAATTGTTTGTGCATTATTTTTATAGGGGGGTGGAATTTTATTTTCTTGTACATGTGAATTGTTCTATTGTTTAAGTTTTTACAAGCTTTCGACATGAATGAATAAACTATGGCTAACAGGCTTTTTCATGAAACGCCAATGCGATGATGATGATAGTCGTACTTTCAAGGAACAACTACCATACAAAACTGAATACAAGCCGACAAGACATACCTCTGTGACAAGCTGCTCCCATTTTTGACAAGAAGTACTGATGTCTCACAATTACCTGGATAAGATGTCCACTTCTGAGAAAACGTACTCTCTACAATGTACCCCTTAAGTGAAACCAAAGCATGACTGCGCTGAAGTGGTTCACACGGCGCGACCACAAGCGCTTCCCTCGACACTTAACATCACACGGTGTAATAATGCAAACACACACTCCCACACACGCACAAACACACATACACACACTTCAACCTTATCCGTACAGCAGAGGGTGCTAAAGCGCAAAATACTTGTGTGGATACAGTGTATTGGCTATAAGAGGTAAACTATGACTTGAACAATGTTGTAGCCATCTCCCCATCTATCTATTCATCTCTAGATAAAATGCCGACAGTATGTACTGGAAGCAAATGCAAACTTAATTACTGTCATCATTTGTAGCACCGTAATCTTAAATGGCCATTTGAATTGACATGAGCTTTTCCAATTTAAGAGCTCCTAGTTTGACATTGAAGGTGATTTCTCAACCCATTTGAGTTTTTTTTTAATTAAGGAAAGCTCGACCCATGTGCACAGTTCACCGGCGCTTGATGCTCAACTTGTGCTGGCCATGAAAATAGGGCTCTATATATACACACACCAGAAAAAAGAAATAAAATAAAAAAAAATATATATATATATATACATACACATCGATCTATTTTTCAGTCACCTGCAAAAGCAAAACAAACTTTCCAAGAGTTTTTCAGGAGTTTCTTGACTCACATGTATGGTGACTCATATTGCATTACAAATGCATTCCTGGAGTATTTTCTCCAGATTCATTACTGACAATGACAGCACGATCATAACATCCTTTGATGTCAAGAGTACTATTTCCAACCCGCCCCCGAAACCGTTGTGTGACCTCACGTTGTACACAGTCACATTTCCTAAAAACTACTATTTGTAGAAAACGGGTTGCTGATGAATCGACAATTCAGATGAATAGAATACGCAGGAGAGCTGAGCATTTTTGAAAAAGCAGTCATTTGGTGATTTACTTCCTTCGTATACTTCAAAGAAACTCGAGGAAAGATTGAGAATTTAGGTGAATAAATAATGAGAACTTTCATCCGATGACATCTTTGTAAACAAAGTTAGATGCTGCCGAAAAATGTGCGTTCACCTGAATAGAATAGAATAGAATAGAAGAAAGAACATTCTCTGTCTGGAAATTTGAGGTCAAAGTCTGAATTCTGACCAAGAGAAACTCTTGTCCCTCAAAAGGATACTAACTCAGCAAAACAGAGCTCAATATTATTTTCAGGTCACATTTCATAACAGCAATTTGCTTGCTCAACTCTGCAAAAAAAAAAAAAAAAAAAAAAAAGAAAAAAAAAAAAAAAGGTTTCGGAGGAAGTCCCTCTCATGATGTTTTTTCTGAGAATGTATTGAAAGGGGGAGTTTGCAGTTTTCCAACTGCAAGCAAGATTTGAATGATGCAGCTTCACTGCCCCCCCCCGCCAGACCCCTCAAATCTCTGACCAAAGCCACGCCCCTCACTAAGGTGCACAAGACATGCGTGGTATGAACGTGCACGGAAAATAAACCGATCTGAGCCGCAGCGCCTACATTGCTAGCGTGACGTATTCATGACAGTATGTTGCAAAACACAAAAGGGCTCTATTTTCTTGAACGGTAGAAATGACGTGCGGCAGAGGGCGCAACTTTGCACCAGAGGCAGGTTAGACCGATGTTGGTAATTCTGTGGACGAGCGTAGGACGGAGGATCTGACAGCGAGCGAGCCGCGTGGAGTGTTTAAAGCCAATTTTCTTTGATTCCCTTTAAATGGGCGGACTCACGCTCTCGGATGGCAGCAGAGCATCATTCTCTGTGTGAAGGAGAACCTTGCGTAATTGCAGCACTTTGTGTGTGCGTGGAGCTTTGTCACAGTTCTGGCCGTGATGTGACGACAGATAATATAAATCTGTCTGCCTGTGCCCCCGATCGAATTAACCAAAATCACATTACGCCAGATCCGTTCTGCCTCAAGACCTAGACGTGGTCTGAGCAGGCGTGAGTTTAGATCAACTTTCTGCCACCAATTTGTCACTCTGCCAGGCACTTCTCCAGGGCCACGCCCTCGGCTGCACCGGAATGCGCAGCTTGGCGCAAAACGATCCGCCAAATTGGCAAACGCGTGCAGCAAGCCTTGCACGGATCGGCAAGCATTTGTGCTCTGCCGCAGATGCGCTAAGAAAACAGCGCGCTAATTGTTTCCAGTTTGATGATGAATTTCTGGGAATGTACAAATCAAATACAAATCCGAAACAGGGAGGCGGCATGCTTTAAAGTCTCTCATTTATTCTCTCGTACTGTATTTACATTCTATTTAGTGACCTTTATAATGACTCCATCCATCCATCCATTTTCTGATCCGCTTTATATAGGGTCACGGGGCGTGCTGGAGCCTATTGTAGCTGTCTTCGGGCAGCAGGCGGGGGACACCCTGAACCGGTTGCCAGCCAATTGCAGGGCACACAGAGACGAACAACCATCCGCGCACATACACTCACACCGAGGGACAATTTAGAGTGTTCAATCAGCCTGCCATGCATGTTTTTGGAATGTGGGAGGGAACCGGAGTACCCGGAGAAAACCCACGCAGGCACGGGGAGAACATGCAACCGGGATTGAACCCATGACATCGGCACCGTGAGGTCGACAGGCTAACCACTGTGGACCTCCGGGTCGCCTATAACATCTCCATTTTTGTGTTTATGAAACATGTCAGTCAAATTTACATGTGCAGTGAAATATGTTACACTGGCAGCTGCAACAGCAAACGTGACGCACGACAAGGTGGAAAACGTGCATAGCATGCAATGCACATTTGACCCACAACAAGTCACGGGCAAGACACTTGCGCTATAAACGTTCACAACCGCAATGTTTAAAATGAGCGGTGACGTCGTTCAGTGTTCCCATTCAGTTTCTGCATCACATGCGTGTGAGTCACACATCCTCAGCAGATTTTGAGGCACAGCAAAAGAACACTGCGTAGCACACAGTAACGCATACAGCCAATACGTCAGGTTCTTTTCCAAACCGAGATCAGAGCCCCATTACGAAATGACTTTTGTTGAACATGTTCAAATTTCTGTTTAAAATCTAAACTTTTTGGAAAATATCACTTAAATTGCAGAATATACTGTATCGATGACCAAGTGCATCGTCATAATTTTTAAATTTCTGACCAAGCCAATAGGAAGTTCCTTGAAAGTAGGAAGAATGCATTGGAGGGAAAAAGAGTGTGACTCACAGCTTAAAATTTATCAACCGCAGCAATGCGTGAATTTAAACGACAAAATGATGAGTGCAAAAATGCAAACTTGGGTTTCCCACGAACAGATTATTAGATGACACACCTTGACTTTTGTTTTGATGTACTAGAATTATCCATTTCCTTCATCCCTTGTCCTCATTAAGGCAGGCTTGAATTATCGCACAGCTACTTGGATAATAACGGTTTGAATGTTATGTGCCTTTATACACAAGCATCAGGTATTTCAAATGACAAATACTTTCAGTTTTAGTGGAAGGTGTTTCACAGAAAGGTGATGTTTACCATTTCGGGGATAAACTTTACAGTCAACCTAAAAATTTCTGAAATTCAATACCAACACTTTCTTTCCGATGTGTCACTGAGTAGAATTTAACCTGGCATCGGGAACGACATTTTTTTTTTCCTCAATGATAGCTAATGTTTAATCCATGAAAAAATTAAAAAGTGCATTTCAAATCATTGCTTCATAAAGTTCACGTGACACCAGAGTAATTTATTTATTTATTTGTTTTTTAAATGTTAAACTTGAAAGTATATTGGCGAAGCAGTATTAGGTACTGGGATATGAAAACGTAATTCTTCTTCTTCTTCTCCTTTCGGCTTGTCCCTTTTAAGGGGTCGCCACAGCGAGTCATCAAATTCCATCATTCCCTGTCCTCCGCATATCAACTCGCATGTTCGATTTGGCAAAAGTTTTACGCCGGATGCCATTCCTGACGCAACCCTCCCCATTTTTCCGGGCTTGGGACCGGCACTGGGGAACAGTGTACTCCCAGGGTAGGGCACTGCTCCCCAGTGGCTGGGTTGGATATGAAAACGTAATATTAAACATATATTTCAAAAAGTTGATACCGTTGCATATATGACCAAAATGTTCATTAATCACCCCAGCGAGAAGATTCATCAACACTGGCGCTCAGAACTAGTTATACTTTGTGTGTGACTCACGTGTCAGCAGGTTATTTAACACTAACTTGACCCCGACTGGCAGACGGACGGGGTGTGTGTGGTAAAACTTCCATCACCTCTTCAAAATACCAAAGTTACTCAATAATGAGGCCCAGTGGACAGGGACACGGGGCACAAGGACGGGACATCCCATAAAGTACAAAATGAAAGGAAAACACACTGCATGTGTGCTTGTTTCCTTTCCAGTCCAGTGTAACATTTTAAAGTTGAATGCAGTCAATTGTGGATGCTGGTTGATTGGTTTTGATTTCATGGAGTAAGCCGTTAAAGGGGCCAACCATTGCCATCATCACATCTTTACGAACTGTACAGGCGATGCTTTAAGTGACATGTTAGCATTTTTAACTGGTACCCAATTTTATAAAGGCGTTATCTACTGTCATCCAAACACCACCAAGCACTCTTTTAACGTTGATGACGAATGGGGCTGTGATGAAATGACAAGCAACTTTCTACTCTCCGCTTTTAAAATGAGATGAGTTAAAAAAAAAAAAAAGTATTAAATTAAACTAACGCAATAAAACACTGCCTTAGAGAACAACACACAGAGAGTAGCTAGTGCTAGCGGCTAATGTTATCCATCCTTCCATTTTCAGCACCGCATATCTTGAAGCGGTGTCACGGTGTCACTCTCGGAGCACATAAACAGACAGATAACCATCCACACCCACAAACACTGAGCGGGAAGCTATCCTATGCTACCCACACACAAGTCAGGCGAGTGCACCACTACACCATTAGCAACTTTCCAGCTAATGTAAATTAGAAGTTGCTTACTTTGCGGAACTTGAGGTGTACGAGTATGTTCGTTTTCTCTTCTCATATTCTTCTTTTGACATTCCCACTTCAAGACTGCTTCTTCTTTTGGCATTACTGTTGCAAAAAATAAATAAATAAAAGTTATTTACAAAAGCAAAATAAGCACTAATTTCATGGGTTGCTGAAATGATATCTAGAAAAACACTCTGAAGTCTCAATTGAAGCTATGGTGTGACTTACAGTATATCAGGAATATATCACTCAGTCTATGCATTGTCCAACTTTTGCTGTGGTGGCAATGTAATGGTCGGCTGTATTGTACATTTTTACACGGGTTCTTGACAACACAGGATGGAGTCATACTTTGCATTAAGCCACCGCAAACTTTTTCGGCGTGAAACACGAAAGACAAATGTCAAGTATGCAAATCCATAGCTTCATCTAAAATTGTACCCCAAATCAAATGTTTTATGACAGCATGAGAGGAATAACAGAGTGATTGCAAGCTTCAGAATTGATCTGGGAAACTGGCTGACAATTACAAGGGTGTTAAATAGAGTAATTTACTGTAAACCACTTTGTTCAACAACCGAGGTCAAGTCAGTGTAAAATGTCATTGTACAAATGTACAATTTTCAACAAAAGTTTACGCTAAACGACTTCTTGGAATGACGAAATCTAGGGACACCCCAGACCCCCCCTCCCCCCATGACATTTGAAGATGAAACCCATTTGCACCAATGAAATGGGAGTAGCCCGTGTGTAATGTATGAGTCTGGGGGGGAAAAAAACTTTTCCACATGTTTTAAGCATTTTTAAGCGTTTTTTTCATACTTCCCACCCAGTCCAAATTTGCCTATATAAAAAGCCAGAGATTGCACTTGAAATAAGCAGACAACATCACTTCCACCATCACTTCTCTCGAATTTAAGAAAAGCCAAAGAAGTATCCAGCATCATGCGCACCAGATGTCTCTCGGCCCTACTGCTGTTCCTGAGCGCGCAGTTTCACCTCAGCAAAGTGTGGTGCACTCCCATGTGCAACAACCAATGCTGTCGCTTCGTGGAGAGCTTCCCCGGCAGGCTTCGGAGGCTGCGAGAAGACTACGTGCAGATCAGGGATTTTTACGTGAGTACCAAGACGTACAGACTGTCTGCGAAGACCGCATCGTGCAGACTAATCCCCCGCACGCTCTGACACATTTTCTTTCTTTTTTTTTTTTTTTTTTTTTTACACAGGAAGCAAACGATGACCTGGACACCGCGCTGCTTGACCAGACTGTCGAGGACTCTTTTAGAGTACGTTCCTCTGTTTTCTTACAAGTGTGTCGCGGCTGCATAGATCTGCGTTTGGTGCAAACGACAATAACAATTGTCTGTTTTTCGATCAGACGCCATTTGCCTGCCACGCCATGAATAGCATTCTGGACTTTTACCTGGCCACAGTTCTGCCGGCAGCCATTGCGGGGGTGTCGGAGGACACGAGGGACTTGAAACCTTACGTGGAGTCCATACAGCTGATATTTGATGAGCTCAAGAGGGATGTCACCCAATGTGTAAGTACAGCAGCTCACAAGCACAGATGCATCTTTTACGCATCCAGTGCGTACTATTTTTTTTCTAGTGAGAATCAGATGGCGAATGTACTTACACGCAGTACTTGAGCCTAAGTAGGTCAAAAATGACTTTGGCAAAAGTAGAAATACTGATCAGACCCTTGTATTAAAGTAAAAATACGAAATACAGAGTCTGAAAGGTACATAAGTACTGTGGCGGACACTAGGACCACAGTACAAGCCTTAAAACGATTTTTTATTGTCGATGAAATCCATTTGTTTTGATAGCAAAATAGTTGTTCTCTGAACGTGTGTAGTGCTGCACTGACAAGAAGAAGAGAAAATGTGCCAAAACCTCCTTACAGTTTGAGAGTTGACTCACCAAAAAAAAAAAAAAAAAAGTCATAATTTAGCTAATGAGAGCAACTAAAAACAAAAGATACTTTGTATATATTTGTTTTGGCTGATTAGACAGGCATGTTTTAAAATACCAGAGACTCATTTGTTTTCAGGCTGGCACAAGACAACATATTTGCTAGGAATCATTCTTGGAACTTACAACATTTAAAATTCTCTTAAATGAGCCCATGGATGGGGAATATCTTGCTTCTCTGAATCTGTTGCATCATAAAGTTAATTACCTCAAGTTCATGTTCCCAAATGTCAATGCTATCCCTGTATTTGGTCAACCGTATAAGACCCCAAGATCTCATTCTAACCCGTTCTCAACCGCTGTTAAATTTGCCTCACTCTCGAGTCGCCCTTTTTTAAATTTATTACTTGTTGTGATCCATGAAAAAAATGTATGTACTTATTTTGAAAAAGTACAGATCACAGTTTTGAAATGTAGGATCTAACAATAAAAAGTGGCTTAAAAAAGAAATACACTCGTAAACTCCAGATACTTGAATAATCTGCTGAAATACAATAACAAAGCACATGTATACTACTTCCCACCACTGGTTATAGGGGTCCATCATGATTGATAGACATCTCGCGAGCAAGCTAGCTGTCCATTATGATTGATGGACAGCGAGCTTGCTCGCTAGCAAGCTCGCTGTCCATCATGATTCTTGGACAACTAGCTCGCTAGCTAGCTAGTTCGCTGTCCATCATGATTGTTGGACAGCTAGCTCGCTCGCTAGCTAGCTAGATAATTTTCAACCACTGCAAGCTAAACGAAGGTTCTGTTTTTGTCGATGAACATCATAAAGCATGCGTTTGACTAACTCCCTTAAGCATCGTGTCAAAAACTCCCGTCCTCATTTTGGGATAAATCCCCAACGCTCCATGTGTAAATGAGGCAGATGCATGAGCATGACCCAAAAAAAAAAAAGGAAGAGGTCACTTGTGTGGCTCACTGGAAGGAGCGTGACGCATTAAAAAAAGAAGCGGCGTATTATGTGCATCATCCCGATCACCAAAAGGGGAAGTCAAGTGGAGAATATGCTTGTCGGAGTCTGCAGACGTGTTAAATAAAAACACTTTCCCTCTTCTTCATGCAGCGGAAATACTTTGCCTGCCAGAAGCAGTTTGACATCATCAAACTGAATACGACGTACAGTCAGGTGAGTTTTGCTGCATTGCGCAAATTCCATGCGTGCGGTTTTCTTTCTTTCTGTTTTTTTAAAGCCAGCCCCGTGTTTTCCCTCAGATGCAAAACAAAGGCGTGTACAAAGCTATGGGCGAGCTGGACGTGCTCTTTAACTACATTGAAACATATCTGGCTTCGAAACGTGTCCGGAACCACGCCGTGCCCTCGTGAAAACCTCACTGACTCTCATCAATGTGAACTTGCTCATCTCAGGAAGAAGGGATAGATATGTACATTAAAATGATTTTTTTTACCTCTTGTGTGAATGCCAATGAGTCTGCCCGACTGTATGTGCCTATAAAGAGTCTCTACTTTGGAATCATATTGAGTCCAATGTCTTGGCTGAAATATTTATTGTTTGAATGTACTTTTCTATTTATTTTCCATCTTTATCAAATAAAGGATTTGCCAACATGTCTAGCTTCACTTGACATTCTTGCGCACGTTAAAGGGCTGAGTGACTAAGTACATCACACCCTGCGCTACTACAGTCGATGATACATGTTAAGTGTAAACCCAACATGCTGATGCACTAACCTCAAACGTGACCTATATCCTCCACTTCCCAGCAACAGCTTTATCTAAACTTACGGTAAGTGGAACTGCATAGAACTTGTCTGTGCAGTGCCACTCACACAGGGTTAAAAATAACACCTAATTCGTCTTAACGATCGGTTACAAGAATGAAACGGAGCTGCCATTTAAGGTTTTATCAATTACGGTTATTTCACAAATTACAAAATGTTCCTTTGACTTCATTTGGAACCAATCCTCCGTCTCTTTGAATAACAGCTGAAGTGTTTCCCCTGACCCAGAATTTAAAAAAAAAAATGCTGACCATGCCAGCTTGTTACATCATACTCAATACCACACATTATGATGTGTGGTATTGAGTTCGGCTCGTTGGATTACGTTGCTACAGGGAAAATGTTTGACGTTGCACCACAATTTAACTGACAGAAATTCCACATTGTGGCATTTGTGTCGGGCTTCACGAGCAGAGGTCTTTCATCGGCAACCGCTGTCTTGTTTTTGACAGAGCTCGCGCTGCTAATTGCAGAAAGTGCCCCTCGCCACATTATGGCCGTGCAAGCGAAACACAAATACGGAGTTGCAGCCATTGGATTGGACTGTGGCTATGATTTACGCTAACAAGCTCTGCACTTAAGTGTCAGTAAAGTTCCTCATCTGACTCAGAGCGGTACAATGAAACCACTTGAAGATGTTTCATCAGACGCTCAAGTCATTTTAGGGGCGGCAGCATTGTGCTTGCAATGAGATGTCATTCTTAACAAATGTATGTTTAAAACAAAACAAACCAAAAAAAAAAAATAAAAAAGTCCGCTTTGTTCATCAGCATCACACCGCACACATTTGCATCCAAATGCCCAGACTAACAACGTGCTTATGAAATTGCTCACATCATGCTCACATCCACTTGTGCAACGACTGGATGCTGGAGTTCATGACACCATTGTGAATCAACTTTTAAGTACAGCACATGGACAAAATGTTCTCCGAGCTATTATGAGCATGGTGTGACTTGTGACTTCGAATGCTGTAAACTGAAACTGTCACCATGTGCTCGTGAGCGCAAATGGTGAGTCCGTCTCCTTGTGTGCTGTGTGACTGACTGGTGATCAATCCAGCGTGCAGTCTGCCTTTCGCTCTAAGTCAAGACTCCAGTGCCCCATGAACCCTGAAGATAAGCAGTACAAGAAACCGGCTGGCTGGATAAACTGAAACCTGAGAACACACATTGCTTTTTTTTTTTTTTTTCCATATTCATCGCAGGTGCGGTTATGTATTGGCTCCTTGTTTCTGTTTTGTTTATTCGAACAGCCTCGTAACTTCTACTCTAAGGCAACAGCGGAGGTGCTCTCCCTCGTATCGGAATAATTATTCGGCCCCCCCCCCCTCAAAAATGATTCGTGAACGGCAGTTCCAAATGAAAACTGCTAATCAATCCAATGATGTTGATACGCAAGACACACAAATTCAATTACAAACGTGTAGAACAGCGAATATAAAACAGCCATGCTCAAATGCCACCATTATTTGATGTAAAAAGATGAGGCCAAGGTCATCTCGAAACTTTTTCCACCATTAATGTGACCTATCACCTGTGCAACACAATTTTTAAAAAAACGGTATCGTGTATGTAAAAATAACTGGGGTTGTGGTTGTATTTATGATAGATCAATCACATTCAAACTCATGTTAAATGTTATTGAGCACATACCTGCCATCGTTTAAAGTGCCTCTGATGAACCCTGAGCAAATCTCAAATGTTCTAGTAGGCTTTTTTTTTTTACTTTTTTTTGCTTTCTAGCAGAAGCCTTGAGATTTTCTGCTAACGTCAACTGCTATTTCGAGTTGTTCAAGGCCTCGGCTCTAACTGAGGGAAAAAAAAAACCCTAATGCATAATCGGTCAAGGTGAAAATTGGCGTCACGCATTGGCGAGCCGAGTCTTTGTCAGACTGCAGAGAGCTTGACAGTCAACAATAGTTTGTGAACATGTCAGTGGTGATTGAGAAGAGACCGAGAGCCGCGCGACACGCGTGCATGATCAATCTTCTGTATGAGGATTTCTTGGGAAACAATTTGCCACCTGCCTCCGCTGATTGTACTCAAGCATGAATGGCTGATGCAAACACTTGTCCCATTTGCATAGTAAAGAAATGGTAAGACATAAACAAGAATAGCACTCCCAAACTCAGAACAGTTAGAAAAGGAAAACGAAAGTTTCGCTGTATTTCTGTTTGCGCTCTGACAAGATTTAGAAAGCGGATGTTTATCAATGATCACTGCGAAGCTACACAAAGCCAAAGAGCGCAATCTCCATCCTGAACCGGCTCCTGTTGTATCATTAAAAACCTGCTATTAGTCAAACAAACAACAAGGCATCCATCTAATCAGTCGTATGGTATTTGCATAATTCTACTAATGACCTATTAACTTTTCTTTTTTTTTTTTAATGGCAACCAAGATGGTAGATTTCACCCATTGGTGGAGGTAATTCATGGATGACATCCACTTCAACCGTACAGGAAAGATGACCATGCCATGACGAACGTGAATTTTTCATTAGCCAATACAAAGTATAGCATGACTCACTTCTCTTTGGTAAGTTATCAGTGTGTAAAAATCCGGAGTCTTCACTTACTTCCTGACAATATGTGACATCATCTAAGAAGGTAGTCAAGCAAATAATTTTAAGAGGAAATAAAATCAATTCAAATAGTGACAAGGGGAAAAAAAAATCTAAAGTATTTTATAATTATTAAAATCATTGTAAATTTGAAATTCCATCAATTCAGCTCCAGATGATGCGAAATAATTTTTTTTTTTTGAAAATCACACCCCATCCTTTGAAAATAATCATCCGTGAAAATAGACGGCCTGCACACTAGAACCGTGTCTTCACATCGTCTTTGAGACTCGACAGAACACCTTTAATTGTTTAACTTTCCCCTTATATGAGCATACTTTTTTTTTTTTTAACCAGCCTGTTGAAATGCAGCCCTCAATCTTTCTACGTGGCAGACGTCTGCTCTCTATTGAGAGCCTTTCTAGTAGGAGGACGAGTGCATTAACACCTACAGTACATAATGTGCCAACTAAGTGTGTTTTAAAGATGGTTTTAGAATCTACAGAGGTTGGTGTTTTTGCCTTGTCAGGGGATCTGCGGTTTAACACAGATTCAGAATTACAAAGTACAATCATCTTTAATGGCCATTGTCAATCATCTTTAAGTGTGGAAAAACACAAGGAATGTGTCTCCCCTAGGGTTGAGCCACACTAGTATTACAGAAACAGCAAAAAGAACATTTAGGATGTTACGCATAAATTCAGAGTTCCTTTCCTAGGGCGGCGACATTACTCAAATTTGCTCATGACTCAGAATAGCGATTCTCACATGGTAATCAATTCAAGATAAGAGCAATTATAGTGCAAGAAAATGCCATTTCTGGAGAAATTCTGTGTGGAGGCTGAATGAAATTATGTGGAATGATAAGCAATGCAGAGGAATGTGCAAAAAAAGTTGAAATGTTTCAAATCGGGCCAAGAAAATGGAGAAAGTAGAGGGGGTGGGAAAAAACAAAATAAAATTAAAAAATTGGGTTTTAGTTTAGAATTTAGAAAAATAAGTGAAATGGTTTAAAGTTGGAGTGGTTAGAATCAGTCAAAAAAATGTAGAATTTTGAAGGAAAAAAAAATCTGTTTTTTTCCATTAAATTTGGGGGGGAAATGGTGGTACGTCTAAGTTGAACATTTTATAGTTGGAGTGGTTAGAATCAGTCAAAACTGTAGAAATCCGAGAACAAAAACAAACAAAAAAATCTTTTGGAAATAAAAATTGAGGCAGGGACAAGCTGAACAGTTTAAATCTGCAACGGTTCAAATCGTTCATAAAAACGTACAAATTCGAGAAGACATTTTTCTTTAGTTTTTTGCTTTTATTTAATTTTGACATGTTTTCATTTTGCAGTAATTGTGGCTCCCCCCGGGGTAACCCTTGTGGTCTCTCTTTAGCTCCCTTTTCCTCAGCTGACAGACATACATGGATGGGAGATATCTGATGGTTTCGTCACACTCAGAGCAGGAAAAATTTGGAGGGTACTTCGCATCTGACGACAGATATGTGTGGCACACACACACACACAGACAGACACTATGTTGGCTAATGCCCCCGTTGACTCAATTCGACCACATTTGCTTTACGACACAAATGTGTATATTCCTGTGGCAAATTTTAAAAACCTATTTGTCACATGTTGAGTCTGAGTGTCGCATGTCACAGACAAAAAAAAAAAATCCCATCGCAGAAAATCGCTGACATCATTTACTGAGTCACATCTGTTACGTGAGTCCTGGAGTTTTGTAAATCCTTAAAAAACTGGAGTGGGGACTAATAATCTTTTTTTATGAACTTTTTTTTTTCTTTGCACCTGAAGAAACACATGCCAACAGACATGACTCAGTCATCGGGTTGGAAATTGGCAGTTTAGGGATTTTTTTCTTCTTTGAAATGGCACACTCGTGACAATCATTAAACACGAGGGACTGTTGGAATCCACATATTTGCAGAAAGCAAGTGTGATGTGATATATAAATAGATTATATACATATAAATTATAGATTTTGGTCCAGGCCTGTCCCATTGGTTTGTTTTTAAAAATAATTCTGTTGAGCCACAACTCAAGCGCAATTGTCTGATTTTCATCACTTAACTTTCATGACATTTTTATTTATTACTTTGTCAGATTCCTGTGGTTGTTTTTCATTAACTGAGGGGTACCAACAATTTTGTCTGTTGCGGTGATGTTTAGTTTATTTTGTCTTTGGCATTGGAGAAATCTAAAAGTAACTAAAAGAAAAAAAATATTTTTAAAATGTAGTTAATATTCAGATAGACGGTATGAAGAAGACTCACGCACATCAGATGATGGCATACCACAACTAACCAAACTAATTTGAAGGCTCAAGGCTCTGATGACGTCAGTGGGCTTTTTCATCAGGTAACTTGGCAGCTGAACCGTTCTGTTGAACAACTGTGGAAGGCTGCCAAATAAAAGAAGTGCTATACGTGCCAACAGTCACGTTTTGTCACGATAACTCCAGTGAAAGGGGAAAGGGTAGATCAGTAATGTGCCTCGTAAATCCCAAACGCACCGGTAGGTCCTGTTTCCAAAGTCGTAAAAAAACAACATTTCAGTGTTTCCCCACACGATCGAGTTCCAGGGTCACCCCCCTTTCACGAAAAAAAACCCCAGACTGAATTGTCTTTTTTTTTTTTCCCCTATTACGTTGCAAATTATCTGTTGCGACGTTACACATGAGATTTATGAATTGGCACAATCTAATACCGTAGTGAGCAAAAGATCTGTTCTCCAATATTAATTAGAGGAATTCCAGTAAATAAGCTAACCCGGAGACAAGGAAAACGTCTGAAAATTAGTGATTGGTCCAACAATCGCAACACCGATGCGTCGACGCATGCGTCGAGCTCACAGAGCAATCCACTTGTCGGTGCGTGTGCTGCTTCGTGACGATCACGTGACCAACACTTGAACTGCGTCGACGCAGTCAAGGCTGAGTCAGTCCAGGCTGCGTCGACGCTGCAAAAGCCCGCCAAACTGTGTTTATAAGGAAGTGCGTCGAGCGACCGATGCCGCCTGCCGAAACAAGCCAGACCTCACCCTCACTCGAATAAAAATATATATTTGGGCAAAAAGGAAAACACACAGATTATCACAAAAACGTGTCAGTCTGACTTCGAGCGTCGTGTCGGCTAGGCTAGCTTAGCTGTTGTAGTTCAAAGCTTCTTCGATACGTAACGTGGGTTGCGTCGGCGCTGTGAGTACGTGCTCGCGCTCACGCGCGCACAGCAGAGAGCAGCGGACTGTCGACTGCTGAGGCGCGCTTCACTCGAATGACGTTGCTACAGTACGTGCACATTATGGAGCAGCTCCCGGAGAAACGTAAACTGTCCGCCGTGTAGAGCCATTTTGATCTCCTTTTGGAGAATGAGGTATTTATTCAAATCTCCTTGTCTCACCAAGTGCCTCTCGGATCTTTGACATGTCTTATTCCATTCTAATTCAAATTAATTTCATGGTAACTCTTAGTTTACTCTTCACATATTTTATTGCAGGTGAAATGTCGAATTTTCCATACAGAAATATCATATACCAACAAAAGCACCTCCGCAACTACATCTGGCATGTTACTCATCATTATTAGTTTGTTTTTTTGAAACTGTTCTAAATGCCAAATTTGTTAGGTTTGTTTTTTTAGATGACCTGTGGCAATATTTGGATGATGAGGTAGGGAGACTGGGAAGAAGTGCAACAGCAGATGCTATACCTGAAGTCCAGCGATAGCTGGAAGAGGGGAAAACTGCACGCAGTCAAGACCCGCTGTTATAATCGAATTACCAACACGCTACTTTTCTAAACCTCTCCCACCCCGCAAAGCAGTTTCTCTGTATGCCGGCATCACTAGTGCCATGCGAGCGTGTGCTCTCCACAGCAGGGGAAATAGCATGCAAGAAACGCAACAGACTGAAATTCAAAACACTGGAGCAACTTATTTTTCTGAATAAAAATTTGTGAAGACAAAGCCCACAAGCCCTCATTTACATAATTTTCACCTTATTCAAACATATTGAATAATACAATATGAATGCATAGATGTGAATGATATTGTATACACTTCATCATCAAATCAGTCAGTTCAGTTTGTCAAGTGGGTTGCCTGCAGGGATTTTGAAAGTCCAGCAGGTGTCAGTGGTCAGCGACACAGTATCAACACAGTATCAACACAGTGTGTCATTGTGTCAACTCGCTTCATGAGGTCTCATGGACCCATCACTTCTGAAAATAAATTTCAGGGGTCACCAACTTTTATGATACAGCTATTTGCCTGTAGCTTCTTAAACAGATCAATTGATACACACCGGTTTGATATACAAATCTTAAGTAACAAATGGTTCAAATTACCTTAAATTGTGTTATTGATAATCATCAATCTACTTGCCTTCACTTATTTAGAGTCGGGCCCCTGGCCGTATTATGTACCGTATTTTCTTCGCGTGTGCGTGTGGCTGCTGTTGTATGTGGGAGTGAGAGCTCTTAGGCTGATTAGGATCTCTGCAGAGCCTCAGGAGCGGCCCTTCCTGATTGGCCAACAAATAACGGCGCCAAGTGTAAAGAGCCTCCGTGGCGCGACAGGAGTCGGTGGTGTATCTGATAGTAGTAGTTCGCTTGCTCACGGCCTCCAACAAGTTTTTTCAAGAATTCCTGCTTCCTCAGTTAGCAGTTCGTTCTTGAATTAGTTAGTTTTATGGTAGATCCTTTGCTGCCTTTTGTTTCTGACCTTTTTGTTTAATACTTTGTAAATAGCGTTATGAGTTGGTGCTCGAGGCATCATTTTCTAATCTGTTTATCCTAATAAAGGGCCGCGGGCGTGCTGGAGCCGATTCCTGTCTGCGGCTCCACAGGTATATCAGAGAAAGCAGAATGAAATGTTGGCAGGACTTGAAGGTGTGCAATCTATCGCAGGCGACATCGTTGTTGCTGGCTGTGGCGACAGTGAGGAGGAGGAAGTGAACAGTGACACTCAACCTCCACAAGGTGGTACTGCACGACCCCCCTGTAACACGCGATACCCGGAGGTGATCCACATGCGTACACTTAAAGCCAAAGCTGTGGTAAAAGCCCGAGTGAGGGTTTTTTTTTCCAACTTCCGGCCTGACAAGGTCCATTCGGACAGATCAAGGCACATGTCTAATTTGTTCGATTAAGTATCGGCCACTTTGTCATTTAAACACCAGAAATCCAGCCCAGGGAGCTCAAGGGCACTTCCACCACACATTAAAATAATTGTCTCGAAGCAGGAAAGGAATGAGATGAAGGGTTACCTTTTATCCTCCTTGCTGTGCCCGAGAGTGTGCAAGAATCCACGGACTTTAGTCCCGCTGAACAGATTTTTGGTCACACTGTGCGTGGTCCTCTGGTGGCTTTGGGAGAAGTACCTGTCGAACTTGGCCACTCCAATGGAATATGCTCAACTGAGTTCCTTTCGGGAGCGTTTGCGCAGCGTGTGTAAAACCACGTGCCATGAGTTGGTACGTTCGCCGAAAAAAAGAAAAATAATTGTGATTGAAAAAATGCGTGAGTTGGGAGTTTCAAAGTGGGGATGAATTAGTGGGTAATTGCTAAAAGGACGGAGCCCTCTATTAAATGAACAGGTTCACTATCAGGCTTCCGCAGAGCTTGCTGATGATCCGATCATTAGAATCAGGTGTGTTGCAACAGGGAGCGTTGGAAAATATGTAGGACAGCGGCCCTCCAGGACTTAAGCTTGACACCTATAGGCCGTATCTTCACAAGGGTTGCGGGGCGTGCTGAAGCCTATCCCAGCTGTATTTGGGCAGTAGGTACACCCCGATCCGGTTGCCAGCCAATCGCAGGGCAGGTCCTTACGTAGTGTGGGAGAAATTGATCGGGACGGATTATGTGGTAGGGAAACCGGATCGGAACAGAAAATACTGCGTTTGACACATTAACATGATCAAATTGTATGTATCCCGTGTGCATACTGTCGCTGACGCCCCCCCCTACCCCACACTGTTGTTGCTGCGACAGTTCTTCCAACTTTGCTTCCCTCAAAATATTCCACAGAGAGTGACGGCTTCAAGTTTCGAGTGCGCTCCCGTGTTCACATCTTCAAACCGAAACTTTGAAGGACATAAAAAGTAACTTTCTCTCGGCCTCCAAGTGTCTTCAAGAATTCGTGCTTCCCTAGTTTAGTAGTTAGTTGTTTGTTCTTGTATTCGTCAGTGTTAGGGTCGATTCTTTGTGTGCCAGCTTTTACTGCCTGGTAAAGCTAAATAATGGGACACTTCTTATATTTGATTGTTCAAGTGGGCAATATTTTTGCATAGAAAAGGGGAAAAAAATTGGAAAACTTTTGCCATATTCTACATTCATTCATGAATAAATTTCAGACACAGGACTCATATGTGTGGTTTTTAATTAAAAGCAAGCAGACAAAAGTACGGCAGTTGCAGATGACTGAACAGAAAAAAAGACTGCAAATAAAATGTGCAGAAGATCTCCCCCAAAAAATTAAAAGGATTTTTTTTTTCAACAAACATTTTACAGTGCTAAATTTGTCGGTGCTACAGAATGTTGGTGTACTTACAAAGAGAAACAAAAAGAAATGAATGCAATAGTTCCCATGATCCCAAGTGAGTTGGGAGGTCCTGAATGGAGAAAACACCGAAGAGGAACCATCAATTACACCCTTGTGATCGTGACGATAGCTTGCTGGTGGTGTGTCACATGGCGCTCTGCAACAAAGAGATGCTATCGAGTACTTTCCGGCAGGACGTTTTTGGAGGTGCAGTTGTCAAAAGAAATTCAAGAACAGACGTGAGTAACCTGATGTCACAAAAAGCTCCCACGAGAGGGTTCTCCTGCCTTACAGGAACGCACATCCACATGCCTTCTCTCAAACACACGCAGCAAACAAAACCCAACACCGTCGACAAAAGGTCCAAGCAGTGCTATAAGCTGACAGACCATCTGCAGAGCATTAACCTGAAATCTGGCAACCAAAACACAATGTCGTTATATGCCACAAATAAAAGGTCAATAAGGCATGTGCGAAAATGTCTGTAAAAATATATGGAAAAAATACAATTGAATCTTTTTGTTTTTTTCCCCAAGCTACGTGAAGGTGACGCTACCTTCTCTGCCCGGAGACTGGACCTGAAACAAGGATATCTTAAGGCAGGTGAGAGGAGAGGTTGTGGGAGGCTACAGGTGAGAATGGCACAGGATTGCCCTGGTGAGAACATTCGCTAAGACAGCGTACGCAGAAAATGAGCAACGATTCCCCGCTGGCTCCAGTCAAGACAGTCCTTACAATCCACTCGTCAGTTAAAAATACATTTGCTTACATGGTGAATATGTAAAAGAAAGCCTGCGGTTCCATTTGTTTTTGGGATTGAGCCATTTCATTGAACATTCGCTAGTTTGGGCTGGACACGGCTAACGGTGAGGAGCTTCATGTACTCTTGAGTGCTAAGCACAAAAGCTGACGTACGAAAGAGGAGTAAACCGTGTGCGTCTCCTCGCCTTCTTTAAAATCATAATCTCTTTCCTCATCTAAAAACCACAGATCAAGAACCTCTTTGAAAAAGGGGGGAGTTACAATGCGTAGGAAAACAAACAAAACAAAAAGCACTCCAAAACATTAGACCATGAAAAAATAAACACTGTGAAAAATCCATGCAGTGCGACTCACGTCGACGTCTTATTGCTTCCTCCTTTTTTTTTTTTAACAATCTGTGAGCGTATCTTTCAGTGAGCGGCAGACTGAGGGCCCGCCATGGCGTTACTGGCTTTCTTCCTTCTCTTGGTGAGCAGCGGATTGGTGGAGTCCTCAATGGTCTTTATCTTGATCTGCTCATAGTCAACCCTCATGGTCGCCAAGGCACTGGTCATTTCCTCCTGAACGATGAGCACAGTCGGCACATTGGTACATTTCAGCAGCAGCAGCAGACCGAAAACAAGCAACCACGTGACAGACCTTGACATCCTCCCACGCATCCTTCTCTTCCTTTAACACCCGGCTAGTGTGCAATGGCGTCTGAGGCACCTCCATCGATTGCTGCGGGTAGACAGGCGACAATCTGGCTTCAGTGGACAACATCTTTCAAATCAACTGAACTCAGAGAGAGCAAGGGTGTTTACATTAATCCAGGGGTGATTCATAAACTCCGTGATGGTCATCCTCTGGGTGGGCTCCGTCTTCAGGAGGGTCCGTATCAGTTGTTTAGCTGTAATTGAAAAACAGCACTTGGAGTTGGTCAAGCTCTTTTGAACACCGGCTGCATTTTAGCGATGTGAAAGAAAACAATCGGATTGGAATTCAACTGTTGACAGTCCGCATGAAGACAGTTTTTTTTTTAAATCTCAGCAGCATTTCTACAATATCCTACTACAATACAACCTCCAAAGTCAATTACAACCAAAAACATAATTTTGAGTGAAAACTAAATTTTGATGTCTTCAGCTCAGTGAGAATCTCAAAGTTGCCTCAACAAGTCTATTTTGCTTCTGTTTTTGCTGACTTTATTTGTCCTAAAAAAACATCTTTTGAGTCGCTACACAGCAAAACCAAGACACCCACCAACACCAACACCGGCACCTCGCTCAGCCACAGACGCCGTAATGGGACACGTTTGCGACTGAGCACAATTTTTTTTTTTTTGGGAGCAATTTACAAAAAGGCTCTTGGTGTCTGCTTTTAAGACATTATTGGAAAATTGGGAGGCGGACATCTCTTTGAAGAAGTTCTGTCTGATTTTTGGGGCTGAATGATTGTGAGAAATTTTTGACAGAAGTTAAGCTCGTTTATTTCATGTTTTCTAATATATTGGCTGTTGATTACTATTTTTTTTTTTTAAATGAGTGAAATTTTGAATTTAATCAGCGTCACAGAATATATTGTGTTCAAACTTGGCAGTTCCACTACAGGTTAAGTTTGCCTTCACCTGAAGAGCTTGATTTGTAGACATGTCTAACTTTCGCTCCAACCTTTTGTGTTGGCAGCCAAACTCAAAAAGCACACGTGTAGTTTTGCCATTATCATCACCTTCTTCTGATACGTCAGACCACTCGGGATTTGGAAACTCATACTGTCCCATCCGAATCCTCTTCTTCATCCCGGGAGAAATGGCGAGACCGTGGTTTGAATAGAAAGGGGGGTACCCACACAACCTAGAGGAGGAGGACAGTTACATGCTGCACGACTCGAATAATTTCACGTGATGCGACGTGAAGAAAGACTTGACTTACAGAATATACATAATGACACCTAAAGACCACATGTCACAAGATTTGTCATATTTTTCTGGGCCCAGAACCTCTGGAGCTGTGGAAAGTGAAAGGGATACACGAAAATTAGGACAACGTGGCTTAGTGGACAAGCCACGGGTGAAACGTGAAAAGCAAACGCAGAGGAGAACTCTTACCAACATAGTACGGCGTGTAGCATGGAGTAGCAAGAGAGTTGTGTGAGGTGGTTTCCTTGGCAAAGCCAAAGTCTGTGAGTTTGAGCAAAGCGCTGGGCCTCTTGGTGGAGTACAGTAAATTCTCTGGCTGCGGGACGGTTCACATCGGTTACTCAAGTGGGTGATCGTCGTTTTGCTTTTGACCTCTCGGTCGGACCGTTGCAAACAGAGAAAACGTTCATACGAACCTTAACGTCTCTGTGTGCGATGTTGACGGCGTGGAGATATTGGATGGCCTCCCCTATGCTCTTCATGATGTCAGATGCCTCTGGCGTCAAGAATAAACAGGTTGAAAATAGAAAAACCGCGAGCGGAATACGCCAGCGCTGTCGCATTATACTGCGGCAGTAATTTGGGAAATGCAGCCAGTGTGCTTTGATACCTCGCTCTGTGAACGCCTGATCCCCTCTGTCCTGGATTCGACTGAAGAGTTCACCCCCGTCCATGCTAAAATGACAGATGTGTCCATTATCAATGTTGAAACAATTCTGATTTATAATAAAATCCAATGATGTGACAGATCGTGGCACACAAAATATTCCACTTGATTTTACTTGAATGCACGACACGCATCCGACGGTAGTTGCGGAGCACACAAATTTGCCGAGTTCACACGCTTGCAGTCATCATTTTAGCCACAGGCCATGCGACGGCGCATGTGAACTTTGGTTTGCGGTACAACTGGTTGAAATGATGTATGGGAATATGCTAATCAATTGAATCGACGTGATTCATTTCAGGCTTCTTTATGACTGTGAGTTTCAATTGAAATCACAATTTGGGGTTTTGTGTGTGTGTGTGTGTGAGACCAAAGATGCATGACTGCACATTTTTTCGTTCTTCAAGCATGCATGTTGTGTGGGCAATCTTTGAGTGAGGGGGCGGTTCTAACCACAACGCACTTCAAATTTCTCAAAATCTATCTGTCACTATTCGCTTACTGAGAAATGAAAGTTCAGCTGAGCATACTCGATCACCCCAATGATCACCTGATGAGAACCCGAGAGCTTGTTACAATTTTTTTTAATCCCTTTTGATACATTTTGGGATGGTTAGGCCCCACCTCACCATGATTGTGTTCAGTGGGAAGCGATGAATTGTCATCAGCGATGAGAATGGCGCCACTGAATACACATATCTGACGTCATCGCAGCGATCCCAGGCTCTCATTTTACATTCTCATGTCCAAAATAAAGACTCCACACCAAAAGGGAACATCATGAAGGGTAAAAACAATCAGACAAGTAAAAATAAGCCTCTCGTTTTGCAGAGGGATTGTAGCTGTCGAAGTACACAAGTTAGACACCCAGCAAACTTTAGTTTGCATGTTCAGAAAATTTTCAAGTATGCATTTGCCCGTGCAACGTTTTAGTATTTTAAGCATATGGTGTCATTTGATGTCCTTCCATAACTGCATCATGTAACCTGAAATTACCATTTCAAGACCAAGACCGAACTTTTCGCTTTTATTCATAAAAAAAAACAACTAAGGTCCTCATTTTGCATTTCAAACGGTTTGTGACCCACAGACCTCTAAGAACCTTTCAGGTATGAAAAAGTCGATCTGAGAGAATAACCCATAAAAGTTGAATTGAACGCAACAGAGAAACTGAATGAGTGTTTGGCACAATTGCCTCACAATTGTGAGGTTTGGGTTCGAATCTCTGCTCAGGCCAGTATGTGTGGCGTAGTTGAGTTTTAGTAGTTCAATCAATTCAAGGTTTTGAAATCAATAATGTTTGCTTTAATTGTGATTTCAAAATACACAACGCAAGGTCTTGTCGGTGTGAGCGTGTGTTTGTGACTGAATTTGTAAACTCACCACTCCATAACAATTAGCAGGCATTTTCTGCTTTGATAAAGGTTCTCATAGACATCAATAATCCGTACAATGTTGGAACAAGGCGATGCCCTCCAGTGAAGCTCCACCTCCCTACGTGCTTTTGAGCAATCTTGCAGCATCTAGACACCACGGGCAGGAAAAAAAAACACAAAACAAATTCACAGATTAATGGAGAAGACCAGGCAAGGCATCATCAATCACTCATTAGGATGCAGTAGCACGCAAGACAGAGAGAAGTCCAATGCTGGCATCATCTGGCTAAATATAGACCATGCATTGCAGAGCTTAAGTACAGATATGGCGCCCTCTTGCGATGGAACTTGATCAATGCACACAGAGCGATTTTGTGATTAATTATGAATTTTTTTTTTTACTCTGTTCTAAGGCCACCATTTGATCAAAAGGCAACCTGTTTTCACGTTTTATGGCTGAGGGCAATCAGAATCATCATATTCGGAAATTGAACAAAACTTTCTAGATATGTGAAAATATTTGACAAGTCACAAGGAAATGCGGAACATTTTATCCATGCAAAAGAATTCATTCAGCCTTGTAGCGCGGAAAATGATCGTTGCTCGGTCATGCCATGAATCGCGTGGCTTCCCAAGCCTGGCCACAGACAACACAGCGGTGGTCTTCATGCCAGTGCTCCCCTCAGTGCTGGAAGTGTTCGCCTCTTTCAAGTTTCACATACTATCGACTAACAATTATTTTAATAATCGATTAATTTGCTGATTATTCTTTTTGATTAATCAGTGAGTTGGATTAAACAAAAACATTTTTTGAATGTACACCTGTTCATTTAAAATTGAGGAGAGTGCAGAAAATATGATGATTCAGTTCATGGTTTGGTCCATAACATGTCAGAAAACGCTCACTGCTTTCCACAGTAATGGCAGCCCAAATCTCCCATTTTAATAAAAAAACAAGATAATGACTCCACTTTCATGGGCAACAAAAGAAATTGGAGAATATTTACTGTCAAGAGGCTGAAATTTGAATTTGGTCTAAGTTCGATTAATTTAAATTGTTGCACCTCTAATACAATAGTTGTGAGGGAGAACTCAACTCTGCTCAGCAGACTAACTTTAGCTTAGCTATAATTTGACGAGTTAACAGTCAATTTAAGAGAACAAAGCCGCCCAAAATATCTAATAGCACAACTACTTTCCAAGGATTCGACAGTATACTGTTGTGCACCTTGTGATGTAGTGTCATATGTCATGTTTTTACAGCCGCGCTGCCCTACAGTGCCATAAATGCGTGTCTGCGGATAGATGCTAGCCAAATGTAGCATTGTTATCATTTCATTAACTGCTCAAACAATCCACAAAGTGGAATATCACCCTTGTCATTCAAAACGTAATGAACTCATATCCTCTGAGAGCGCAAGCACTTTAGTTGACCGAGCATCTCAGATGTAATTTAACTTGTTGCCTGACCCATTGTTGACATACGTTTTATTGTTTTCCTCACCAGATTGTGACACTTAGGCTAACACCGCAGCTAGCACTTCATAGACAGAGAACTGCTTTTTGAAAATATTAGTCATTCATCATCATGGTCGATCATCTTGACCGTAGCGTAATTTCAATTTTTTTTTTTTTTACGATTATACTTTAAAAGTTGAGAATTGTTATTCACTATTCGTGGTGGGGCTCGTTGGCTGTTCCCTGCGATATTACCGTTTTCTCAACTTTGTTTTTATGTGGTGAGAGTAAAAAAAAAAAAAAAAAAAAAATCACTCTCTGACATTGTGGAGTAATGAACCTTGTGCAACGCGTTTCCAAATTCATCGATCTTTGAAAATCTCAGCTCATCCAACTAATACATCTACATGAAGGCTCATCTTTACTGGGCGCAAATAACTGCCACCATTTGTCGTAATAATATTTAAACTGTGTTTTTCTGTGTTTTGCTCAGGCAGGAAATTTTAACGTCTTGTTGAAATGTCAAAGAGGAACTAGCCAGAGCTGTAAGAAGAGAAGACAAGGCCCTGAACCAAAATAGCGTAGCTAAATCTAAATATAACAAACACTCCCCTCACCCCGACACCCACCTTTTGCTTCATTGACAAAATATATACAGACACCTCCATTACACCCCCCACTGTTTTTTTTTTTTTTCCAATAACTGTGCGGCCCGCCCATCTGTTGTGGCCCCTCTGAGACTAAATCCAGAAGCCTGGTGAGAAGGAGGGGGCAGATGGGCACACAATGCACTTCCTAAAGCAAACACAAAAACCTCCAGAGCCACTGGCAGGAGACACTGGGAGGTGGGGCGAGGGAAAGATGCAGGAGTGTCCACCTGCCACTTGAGCCGCAGCCTGGATGGAACCGGAGAAATCGCGCTGAAGGGGTGATAAGGCAGTGAAATTGGGCGGAGGGGGAGAGATTACAGAGGGACCTGTTAAGCTTGAATCGGCAGTCAGGAAAGCCTCTTTGGGGGTTCAACAAGAGAATGTGTTTCTGGACGTGTTTGCATAGTACGGAGGCAAACATGTTTGTGTCAATGGGACAATCTGATTAGTGATATCCGTTAAACTGTATACAAGATCTGTACAATTGCCGTATTCATATTGTGTGGACTGGAAACGCTGGTGTGACCATCCCTTTGAATTGGAAATAAGTACAGATAGAGATTCTGAACTACAAAAAAAATTAAATAAAAAGAGACAGACCAGTGGATTTCCCCTGATGTAAAATTAGAATAGGTAGGTATTCTATTGTGCCAGTATACGCTTATTTGCACGAGATACGAGCTATGACGGTGGCTGGCAAAGACATGGGTTCATACGTAAAGTGCCCCAGGGCACAACACATTCACGAAAATGAGTGCCTGACCTTGAGGAGGAAGTGAGAGTGAAATTGAAACAACAAATAGGGAAGGACATAAGACACTATCACAAATAACTATGCCACTTCCTCTGGATTGGCTGGCAGATTTAGCATAAACTGTATTGGTGGTGGCCTTCATTTTTTTTAACTTATCAGTTAAAAACTGCCAAATACTGTATATCACGCAGGTTACTTGATGTGGCGGCCCCTGATTGATAGGGGACGAAGCCGAAAGTCAAATGACAACAAACGGTCAGTGGACGGACACGTACCATATTTTTCGACTACAAATCACTCCGGATTATAAATCGCATTTTGGGGGTGAAATTACAAATTGGATTCAAAAGAGCAGTATTTTGCCAGCAACTAACTGTGCTGGCACTACATTAAAGCCGTGTAAGATCAATTCAATATATCATAAAATACAAGTCCTAAAATCATGAATTAAATACACATTATTTTGCAGAGGTCTACTATTGTTTTTGGCCCCTTTCATCTCACTGTCATGAATCAGGCGGCGGCAGTAGAATTACAGTTGATCCCATATAGCACAGGTGCTGCCTAATTTTGCGTTCGTTGACTGTATAAGCGGCTTATAGGCCAAGATGAGTAGTCTGGTATAGCGACCCTAGTGAGGAAAAAAGACTAGGATTATATATGGATGTATGGATTTTTTTTTTTATGCTAATCTGTTTATGACAAGTGTGTCACAGAAACAGATTTTCACAATAAGCTTGAGGGAGACGGACGGGGGTCTTTGGTCGGGGGTTAAATACTGTAATATTTAAATCCCACAGACTGACATATAGATCTCTATGCGGAAAAAAAAAAAAAAAAAAACAAAGACAAAAAGCGCTGGGACTACTCAACGGGAGATTTTATGCAAGGCTGCTCTCCGGCAGGGCCGAGCGAGTAAGGGGGGGAATGCTCGAGGTGGCTCTGCACGTGCCTCTTTGCCGCTTGATGCCCCAAGTGCCTCTAAAAAAAACAGATTTTTTTTTTAAAATGTGTTTGTGTGTGAAAGCATATTTGTAGGTCTTCTAAGATAAAATGTTATGTCACTCAGCCTGAAATTTGTTTGGCTAAAACTCCTTTGGGAATCAACAAATTTAAAAGTGTTTGACTTTGCAAGTACAGTCTGTGAGTGAGAGTGGGGAGGGCAGCTTTTGTTGCGCAATGGGTCAGAGCCACCATAAAAGGGCAAGCAAATCAGGCAGTTGCAACCCCAAATATATCCCCGGCTAATTTACCTCGACATACGCACACTTCATGAGTGCAGTGAGGTGGTTGTTGTTGTGAAAAGCTCACCAACAGGGAGACATCTGACTTGTGGTTCACTTAAGAAACAGGGTGATTGTCGGCACACCCGAAGTTCACTGAAGCTGGTCCGACAGGGCCACCAGCACAAATTTGAGAAAAACATGTTCGTTCTTGCTTCTGTAATATCTAATATTAAGAGTTTTATCCACTTACATGAATAACCTTTGTTCTTTTCACCCCACTGTGAACATTCCATCGCCCCAATTAATTGTGTGCTACATATTCGATTTGGCCACCGAGCGTACATCATCCACAAAACTGTTCGGAAAAGTCTTTGCGACTTTGAACGAATCCTGACCCCCCCCCCCAAAATAAATAAATAAATCTACATTCACCACCTTGGCAAACACTCGCAAGCCTTCGTCGCCCAGTGGGAGACGATCTTACGTGTTAAGCAAGGGCGATGAAAGAGAAAGTCAAGTCGTCCAACCAACAACCTCTCCCTTCCTTGCGGCCTCCCTCCTATTCCTTCCTTCCTTCACTTATATTTCAATCCTGGAAAATGTCAGACTTCCTCCTTGATGGTATTAACCTTTAATCACACTTGAACTGTAAATCCTGACGCCAGTTGAGACTGTCTGACTGCCACTTGAAATCGGAATATTTCTGGAGACGGTTTGGAAAGTCCTTTGTCCAAATACAAATTCTTTTTACAAGTGGCTAACAGCCCCGGTCTTCAACCAATTGTTTGCAAGTGGTGCTTACATCACGACGGTGGCTTTAATGTCAATCCAGGAAACCAAACTACGAACTCCGACTCCAGTCAACTTGCCTCACTGTGCGTTCTTCGTACCATTACCATGATGCCACGCATGATGTGGCAGGTGCAGAGTAGTGACCTTAAAGACCAACAAAACCTTTTTATGTTTGTTGTTCTTTGACTATGCAATGCCATAAATAGTGGAAATGGTGTTGCTGATACATTACATTTTATTTGATACCGTTCTAAATGGGTCATTACCAAAACAAGAACATTTTTGAACCCCTTTTCCTTCATTTTACTTCCCAAGTTATCTTTATATTTAGCATGTTGTGTCTGTAATTTTTCACATCAGCCTGAAAGTTATTCACCTTATTTGCAGGTCCCATGAGCCTTCCTCTCAATTATGTGTGCAACTTCCAGTATGAACCGAAGCCGGCATTTTGTTTACATGGTAACAAGTTGCGCAAGTCCACTTTCGATGACAGACTGAAACAATGTGAGAACGCTAGTTGTCGCAGCTTAAAAGCGAAAACATTTCAATCCAACTTCCTCCAAATGTAGCGGGGTAGGAGGAGGAAGATATGAAATAGTGGCCAGCGAGAGGGTACAGTCGCGTATTTAGCTACTTTCAGAACTCTGTCGCTTCAGACGATGAGGCAGTGAATAATCTTAAAAGCTCTCAGGCGTTATCAGCACTTACACAGTAATAAAGTTGACCGCGTTCTGTTAAACAAGTTTGGATGAAGTATTATTTACCTACCACACATGGCACTCAGTCAAACCCTTAATTTGATATACATCCGATGATTTGGCCTTTAATTCAGATTACGGATAAAGCAACTTCCTCCAAATGTAGCGGGGTAGGAGGAGGAAGACATGAAATAGTGGCCAGCGAGCGCGTACACTCGCGTGTTTAGCTACTTTCAGAACTCTGTCGCTTCAGACGATGAGGCAGTGAATAATCTTAAAAGCTCTCAGGCGTTATCAGCACTTACACAGTAATAAAGTTGACCGCGTTCTGTTAAACAAGTTTGGATGAAGTATTATTTACCTACCACACATGGCACTCAGTCAAACCCTTAATTTGATATACATCCGATGATTTGGCCTTTAATTCAGATTACGGATAAAGCAAATCCCGTCACAGTAACAGTATCTTCCATGATAAAACTTAAGTGTAAAAATAAGCATTACGTTTTTTTTTCTTCCTGTACCCATACCGTATGTCTTTTTCTTCTATGTAATGAAATAAATTAGGGCTGCCTGCAACGAATGATTATGTAATAATCAATTCATTTGTTGATTATTTTGTCGATTAATTGATGAATCAGATTTTAAAAAACAATTTTGCCAGGAGAAGAGGGCAAAATTCCCTATAAGTAGACACAAGAAACTGGTTGGTGGATATGGAAAATGTTTGGTGGAAGTAACAACTATAAGAGGAGCCACTAACACGGAATCAAAGGGCTGTCTTACTTTCGCACGTTCAAGTTGTAATTTTTGTGAATAAACCACTTGTGTATCTCCATTATTAGGAATGTGTGCGTTAATTGGGATTTAGAAAAAAACGTTTGAATGTGTCCATGTCTGGAGGGTTCACAAACTTCAAGCACGACTGTACAGCAACAGAGCATTACTGAGAACTCGGGAGGGGAAAATAAATCCGTTCTTAGGCATTTCGTGTCGAGGGCAGTGTGTCCGAATCGATTAATACATTTCAGCGAATTGATTTTTCAACAACAAAATGCTTCTAGAACAAAAACAAGTCAGAAGTGCGGCTGTTGCTGGTCAGCAATAGTGGTGCAAGAGTATACAAGAACCAATAAAGCCACGACGTGTCACAGATCAGAGCGGTAGAATGTATGTGGAGAGCAGTGACCCACTTCTTCAAGTTCGACAGTACTATTTGAACCACCACACAGGATGTTTTCACGCTATGATTCACTTGGCCGTGACTTTGCGCAATCAATTTTTTGAACCACCTCTGGGGGGGAGAAAAGGCTTAAAAACAATATCTTGACCGGACCGCCTCAACATGTGCCAGTACAGTATTTATTAATCATTGACCAACCACAGCTTCCCTAAAAAGGAGTGTCACAAACAGGATTCCAGATTTTAGGGAACTACACTACTTGAGAAATATTTCACCAGCAAAACACCTGAAATTGTTGTACCATGTCATAGTAGTGGCTGATGAATGCGGAAACCTGCCTTAGCCAACATAGAAACAGTAAAAGAAAAAAAATCCAGTGTAAAAAATAGATATGCACCACTGGACCCAGTCCGCCACTACTTGTGAACCCCAATTTTGTGTGATTATGTCACGTCAGGTCTATTTGAGCTCCCCACAGAAAAATGCATTCTGGCGGGTTAAAATGGGTTTTCCACGTCTATTTTTAGATATGACGTGCAGTGGAATCCCCTCTTATCGCTTCGTTTTCAAATAGGTGATTTTTATACAGTTGTATTTTTCGCAGGCACAGCGGGATAACTCATTGGCAGCCCCAAAACACCTCAAAAGGGAGCTTGCTTTATTACATCAACATATTTCATCTAATTTAGAGTTATTTGAGGCAGTGAAAATGACATTTAGTTTTTACAATGCCAAATGGAATGATACAGTGCCAAAAGTGTTGATCATTCCGAATTGATAATTAAACAATTAATATAATTATTTCCATCCATCCTCTTAACTGCCTATCCTCAAATAGGCCATTAAGTACAATTATAATTCCTCATCTTGTGAAATTATACTTTTTTTTACAGTGTTGCTTCTTTATAATTCAGTCCACACTGTAAGAAACTGTGAGGCCTCAAGGTTTCATCTTAATTCTCTTTCTAAAAACTGATGACAGGGTATTCTATTATTCTGAGTTAAAAACAAAGCGTCACTTTTGCCACCCTTTTCAAGTCTTAAAAATTTCATAACTTCCTTAAATTTTTTAACAACATTGATAACATATGAACACCATTTTATTCCTACAATAAAGGGTCTACAAACAAAGGAGTGACTTAAGTCACCTATAATCAATGGTGAGTTTTAATTTTTAAAAAAATGTAACAAAGACAGCAAAAAAAACAACATTAAAACAATTATTTTTAACTAGAGATATGACGACTGTACGTATTCTGAAGGGCAAAAAAAAAAAAAAACAACATGATACAAAGAGCATTACTTTCCTCAGTGACAAAAAAAAAAAAAACATGATACAAAGAGCATTACTTTCCTCAGTGATATTTGTGTTGGACATGTGTGGTTCTGATCAACTTTTTTTCTTCTCTTTGGCAAGTTATGACAACTCAAGCAGGAAGGGATCCAGATAATCGCCTGGGAATTTTCTTCACGTGAGACAATGGGTTCCGCTTTAGAAGAGTACACACATCCGATGTTGCTTTTCAAGTCATGCCTACCTTTAGCGCATACTTGTCTCCGGTTTTCCTCTGGAAAATTTCAAGCACCTTGCCATTGATTCCAAGCCCCAGCACCTGACTGGTCACTTTGTAATCGTCTGTAATGGCGTTCTTCTTGATCTGTAAGGAGGGTCTGCTCAAGAAGGGGAGAAATTGGCCCGCAGGGTTCGGCTGTCCGGCGGGATTCTGTTGCCCGGTCGGGTTGGGAAAGAGCGGTTGGTTCTGTGCGTTGGTTAGCATTTCTATTCGTCTGAGGTAAAGCAATAACCTCTCGTCCGGCCTGTTTCAAAGTCCGTTTTTTCAAGGCAGGGGCTTCTTCCTGGATTAGCTTCCTTTTGACAAACTATTGGCGGTGTCGCAACCAGGCCCGAGGAAGCAAACCGCGGCCAGCTTCCGTCGGACGCTAACTAAGTCACTCGGTTAGCCGAGAGAATGCTAAACTAGCTAGCCGTTAGCATGTCCACCCGCTCCTATTATCGACCTTTGACTTTTCGGCTAACGAGTCAGCTCACGGTTAGCTTATCCATCTCTGGTACTGGTCGCCACGCACCGGTTCTTCCAAGAACACTCAATAAACTTTTTGTCTTCGGCTAAACCATGGCCCAAAAATGTTTTCGAGAGGCGCCGCGTCGCCAAGTGGCGATGGTCGAACAAAAATCAGAAGAGTTGAAGAGAAGGCGAACGGAACAACGGTGATGAAAGTTGGGTTAGCAGTTGGAAGCACGGCGAACACTTCACTTTTCCGAGGGCCAAGTCAGTCAGTCAGACACCCAGCCAGAGCAGGTTTTACTACTGACGTCATCGTCTCGTTTGCGACGCTTAAAGGAGAAGCCGAGCCGTAATATTTATTGTTCGCAACACTTTTTGAAAATAAAATCCTTTCCAGTCACATTCAAAGAATGTGTGTCTCTTGTAAATACTCGCCTTTGGAGTATTCTGGAGTTGATTAAATGTCATCTGACCGGAAATTCTACCGGAACGCAACTGAATGACAGAAATTGACGTAGAACATGGTGATGCCCTTTTAAATTCTGTATTTCAAATAAAGTAATTCAATTTAAAATACCACACAACCTTGCAATAATTCACTCTCCAAATTCACTGTGACTGAGATGATAAATGCCCCTTCTGTGGGAGTGAGTCAGAGACAATTATACATTTATTTTCTAATTGCCCCGTTCATGATAATTTTGGAGAGATTTTGAAAAATATAGATGTGAAAAAACTGGGCACTTTTACTGAGTTGGTGTTGTTGTCTTTACCGATAGCAGTTTCACTCGAGAGCCACTTGTACTGTTTTGACAGTAAAAGCTGGAAAGATAAAAATAGACCTGATAATCTCTATAACCAGCCAGCCAGTCAGCCCCACGGCCATCCCAAGGTTGCAAAGTGGTAAAGGTGATTGGCTGTGTTCTTACCCCTACTGTACTTCCAAATGGGGCCATGGACATGATGTCTATTTTTTGAAAATTATTTTTGGTATTAACTTATTAGATGAATAGAAAAGTATTTAAGCATTCATTCAATATCCTTGATATCGAGGTAAAGGTCCAAGTACAGTACTAGTACAAGCTTTGTTCTCACAGGTAAAGCAATACCACGCCTCCAGCCTTCATGTTTCTCAGTCAGCTGAGAAAGGCTTTAGCTGAAATAAAAGACTAGAAATTGGATGGATAGTAAACTACTGAGACTAGTAACTATGGTAAGCAAGTCGTACAGGCCTGGGTCACGCGCTCGGCCCCTTGGACCTTAATAGCAGCACCAAAATGTCCACAAGTGGTTTTGCCTCACTAGTTACCTCCTTGATGGTATTAACCTTTAATCACACTTGAACTGTAAATCCTGATGCCAGTTGAGACTGTCTGACTGCCACTTGAAATCTGAGTATTTCTGGAGACGGTTTGGAAAGTCCTTTGTCCAAATACAAATTCTTTTTACAAGTGGCCAACAGCACCGGTCTTCAACCAATTGTTTGCAAGGGGTGCTTACATCACGACGGTGGCTTTAATGTCAATCCAGGAAACCAAACTACGAACTCCGACTCCAGTCAACTTGCCTCACTGTGCGTTCTTCGTACCATTACCATGATGCCACGCATGATGTGGCAGGTGCAGAGTAGTGACCTTAAAGACCAACAAAACCTTTTTATGTTTGTTGTTCTTTGACTATGCAATGCCATAAATAGTGGAAATGGTGTTGCTGATACATTACATTTTATTTGATACCGTTCTAAATGGGTCATTACCAAAACAAGAACATTTTTGAACCCCTTTTCCTTCATTTTACTTCCCAAGTTATCTTTATATTTAGCATGTTGTGTCTGTAATTTTTCACATCAGCCTGAAAGTTATTCACCTTATTTGCAGGTCCCATGAGCCTTCCTCTCAATTATGTGTGCAACTTCCAGTATGAACCGAAGCCGGAATTTTGTTTACATGGTAACAAGTTGCGCAAGTCCACTTTCGATGACAGACTGAAACAATGTGAGAACGCTAGTTGTCGCAGCTTAAAAGCGAAAACATTTCAATCCAACTTCCTCCAAATGTAGCGGGGTAGGAGGAGGAAGATATGAAATAGTGGCCAGCGAGAGGGTACAGTCGCGTATTTAGCTACTTTCAGAACTCTGTCGCTTCAGACGATGAGGCAGTGAATAATCTTAAAAGCTCTCAGGCGTTATCAGCACTTACACAGTAATAAAGTTGACCGCGTTCTGTTAAACAAGTTTGGATGCAGTATTATTTACCTACCACACATGGCACTCATTCAAACCCTTAATTTTATATCCATCCTATGATTTGGCCTTTAATTCAGATTACGGATAAAGCGAATCCCGTCACAGTAACAGTATCTTCCATGATAAAACTTAAGTGTAAAAATAAGCATTACGTTTTTTTTTCTTCCTGTACCCATACCGTATGTCTTTTTCTTCTATGTAATGAAATAAATTAGGGCTGCCTGCAACGAATGATTATGTAATAATCAATTCATTTGTTGATTATTTTGTCGATTAATTGATGAATCAGATTTTAAAAAACAATTTTGCCAGGAGAAGAGGGCAAAATTCCCTATAAGTAGACACAAGAAACTGGTTGGTGGATATGGAAAATGTTTGGTGGAAGTAACAACTATAAGAGGAGCCACTAACACGGAATCAAAGGGCTGTCTTACTTTCGCACGTTCAAGTTGTAATTTTTGTGAATAAACCACTTGTGTATCTCCATTATTAGGAATGTGTGCGTTAATTGGGATTTAGAAAAAAACGTTTGAATGTGTCCATGTCTGGAGGGTTCACAAACTTCAAGCACGACTGTACAGCAACAGAGCATTACTGAGAACTCGGGAGGGGAAAATAAATCCGTTCTTAGGCATTTCGTGTCGAGGGCAGTGTGTCCGAATCGATTAATACATTTCAGCGAATTGATTTTTAAACAACAAAATGCTTCTAGAAAAAAAACAAGTCAGAAGTGCGGCTGTTGCTGGTCAGCAATAGTGGTGCAAGAGTATACAAAAACCAATAAAGCCACGACGTGTCACAGATCAGAGCGGTAGAATGTATGTGGAGAGCAGTGACCCACTTCTTCAAGTTCGACAGTACTATTTGAACCACCACACAGGATGTTTTCACGCTATGATTCACTTGGCCGTGACTTTGCGCAATCAATTTTTTGAACCACCTCTGGGGGGGAGAAAAGGCTTAAAAACAATATCTTGACCGGACCGCCTCAACATGTGCCAGTACAGTATTTATTAATCATTGACCAACCACAGCTTCCCTAAAAAGGAGTGTCACAAACAGGATTCCAGATTTTAGGGAACTACACTACTTGAGAAATATTTCACCAGCAAAACACCTGAAATTGTTGTACCATGTCATAGTAGTGGCTGATGAATGCGGAAACCTGCCTTAGCCAACATAGAAACAGTAAAAGAAAAGCCAGCCAGTCAGCCCCACGGCCATCCCAAGGTTGCAAAGTGGTAAAGGTGATTGGCTGTGTTCTTACCCCTACTGTACTTCCAAATGGGGCCATGGACATGATGTCTATTTTTTGAAAATTATTTTTGGTATTAACTTATTAGATGAATAGAAAAGTATTTAAGCATTCATTCAATATCCTTGATATCGAGGTAAAGGTCCAAGTACAGTACTAGTACAAGCTTTGTTCTCACAGGTAAAGCAATACCACGCCTCCAGCCTTCATGTTTCTCAGTCAGCTGAGAAAGGCTTTAGCTGAAATAAAAGACTAGAAATTGGATGGATAGTAAACTACTGAGACTAGTAACTATGGTAAGCAAGTCGTACAGGCCTGGGTCACGCGCTCGGCCCCTTGGACCTTAATAGCAGCACCAAAATGTCCACAAGTGGTTTTGCCTCACTAGTTACATGTAGTTCATGTAGTGTCCCTTCTTGCAAATCAAAGTTACAACTACTTTGCAAAAATGTCGTGCAATAGTGGAAATACCATTACAGTCATAACAAGAAGGCCATACTGCTACTCGAGTGCCCTAGTTGTCCTACTATTGAGGTGAATATGCCTCACTGTGAGGAGAAACAGCATACAAGTAAGTGGACCGTAAAATGACTTGCAAATAAATGCACCAATGGTTTTGACTGACAACTACAAGAAATGCTTTTCCACTGCGTATTTTTTTCTAATCAAACTCCAGCATGAATAGGTATGAAACAGTTAAACGTAACCAGTCAGTATTTACAGTACATAAACGTGAGCTGTGCCTGTGTCTTGAAAAGAGGAACTAAAAGATCTAAATTAAGATCATTTACAATATTCCTATCCTTTTTGGGAAGATGACAGTCCTGAAACAAGAAAATCATTTAGTATCAAAATCAAACATTTTCCTTGACACGCTAAAATCTCCAGTACTTTGAGGGCACACAGTGGGATTTTTTTGTATGTTGAAATGTTGATTTGTCGCACAAAAATGACAAAAAAACATGTGCAGTAGTTATGGAGTCTCAGCACTAAGGAAAATAAAAAGATAGCTCGATAGATAGCTCGATAGATAGCTCGATAGATAGATAGAAATTTTATGTATAAAACGTGGAAGTACTGTGGCAATACTTGAGGGTTCAGTGCAGGACACGATGTGACGTGATCAATTTCCTAATCTCATTCATTTCGCAACTGCATTTCTCCAATTAACCACTAGGTGTCAGACCTGTCATATGAGTGGATTTAAACGAAAGGGGGTGGCGCTTGGATGACAGTATTACAACAAACGTCTACGATACGTCCACTATAGCTCGCTCGCGCGCTCTCTCTCTCTCTCTCTCTCTCTCTCTCTCTCTCTCTCTCTCTCTCTCTCTCTCTCTCTATATACATATTTTTTTTCCCTCCCTCACACTCAACATGGTTGCACACACATTTGGAAGTACTTCATCCTAACATCTGCCAAGTTTTCACTCTTTCAACCGACGCTTCTGGTGGTTTTTCATAAAGATGAAAGAACGTGCAAGTAGTCAATATTTTAACTTGAACAAGTGTGCCTCGCCGTTCTGAGGTTCCATGTTCGAATCTCGAACCTGGCCTTTTCTGTGTGCAGTGACATTCAAACATTTGCAAACTCCACGCAGAAAGGCCAGCACCGCAATTCGAGCACAGACCCTTACGACAGAGGCAGATGTGCAAACTACTACAGTCACGATGCTGCTTCAGCACTGATACTGTGCTTGGAGTGCACTATTGAGACGCTGTCGAGTGACTAATTTGTGTTTCTGAACGACGACGACAGCGTGATGTCAGTTATGGGAAGTTGATTTATAGTCCACCCACTGTGGCACAACTCCTCCGCGCAGCATCAACAGCGTTCAATCCAACAGAAGCACAGAAACAGGAGCTCGGACCACCTGGAGCGAGACTCTCCTTTCCGATTAAAATAGGAAACAACAATTCATCCATTTGATTTATAATAAAATTAAATGTAATCAAATTAATTGATCACTATTGTCAATATAATTGATCCTTGATATCACGCAGGCCCATTAAATTGGAGCCACGGCCATGGGAGTTTGAGATTAATTTACCCCTGTGAATATTCAACAGTCATTTGAGCCTGTTGTTATCATGCACATTATATTAAAAGATCTTGCCAAAAGTTATTCAGTGTTGTTATGCACTATTATGTAACAATCGCATCCCGTCTCCTTCGCCCTGGTCATGGATGCCCCCCCCCCCACACACACACACGTGGACTTTGAAAACACTCCTACACGTCTATTGGTGAGAGATGTCTGAAATTTGAGTGTGTTTGCTGAGCTTTCACAGCTTTGTGCCGATGCATTGACACCAGTTATGGAGCTGTGATGATACTTAGATACATGAGGACACCTTGTTCATCAATGTGTTCCTCCCCCAGGGCAAATTTGGTATGTATTTAACCAAATTCCCGTGCGTAGCTGCTGGACTGTTTGTCCTGTGAGGGACCAGGAATGTGTGGCCTGTGCACAGCGCTGCAGGATTTTGGAATGCTGACATTTTCACTTTCTCCTCAGACACTCTCTCTCTTTTCGCAAACCTCTTGCATGGATGAAAACTCCGAAGGGCGGTCGAGGCATTTCCACAGATCCATCATCTCTCTATACCTTCCGCTCTTCATTAGCCAGAGCCAATTTGGAGCAGTTATTCCAGGCGATTTCTCAGAATAATCCTCCATCACCGCATGGGGGTGAAACCTAAGCCAGCTCTTGATATAGACCCCTGGTCAGCGTTGGCTCTGCCGGAGGATTCTAGCACCTGAACACTTGCGAGCCCCCTGGCCGACATGGGACCTCCTGAACCGGCTCACCCCTGTGATGCACGCAGCCACACATATCCCCTCATGATCCCCCAGCTATGATCTCTCGCTCCCTCTTTGTCCCGCCATCGCTCTCTAATTGCTATGTAGAACACCAAAAACCTATATTTACATTGGAGCTCATTTCAGGCTCGTCTTCACCCTTCCGCCGCTGAAATGTATTTGTATAGCCTACACAAAAACGACCTTCGACAAAAGCAGAACGAAATGCCCGTCGGTGTGGCTGTTTATGTGTTGGTTTATTTGCGTCCTTTTTGGCTCTGAGTTTGGCTCAGTTGTTTCCAGTGGTTCGTCAACAAAGCTCCACCTCCAAGTCTCTTTTTCTCGCCCAGTGTTTCCTATTTTTACACACCTACCCCGAGGTCAGAGCGTTTTGAATGCGACCTGTTTTCACAAAGAATTTAGGAAATCACACAAAGGAGTTCACCTCAACTTTCCAGCAATGAGAGCTGCGGTCTGACGTGTGCTGCGGCTAAACTCGTCATTGTCAGGGAGTGGATACTTGCCGGGGTTACCGACAAAGCTTCCACAAGTGCAGTGACAAAAAAAAAAAAAAGAGAGAGCAAGTGCCAGCCACAGAACACTCCACAGACACAGAAATGGAAATTCCAAAGTCAAACCACATTGAAAAGGCTGTATTTTGTTTCACGTTCACAAATAGACAGGGTTAGGCCATATTATTTTTAGAATAGACATTAATTGTACAGTATTTGTATTAGACAAGCTCACAAATAGTTTTTCTCAAAACTTTCCAACACCCCGAATCAAAATGCAATACGAACTGAGGACAAATAAAAAGTAAATACACGACTTAAAAAGTGTACATATAATCAGTTGCCTCGGTAGAAGTCCTGAATAATCACCCTTTACCGATTTACGACTGGATCCAGTTTCTTTCTTTTCAATCAAAGTGGAAAAATGACATCATGGGCTGATACCACTGCCTTAAAATGCTCTCAAGGTACCTGTAAGCACTCCCTGCAGCGCCTGCGTGGGCATGCACCTTGTGAGTCAAAGGATGGTCTCATGCTGAGGCCCGAGGTCAATTTGAAGGGCTCTGGCCCTTGTCAGGTGACCAACGCCAGACAGCAGCTGGTCTGTGATATTTGCAAAGTGAGCCCGTGCACACAATTTGGATTTGGGGGTGGAGTGCTAAAACAGCCATTTAAGTTGGAATAACTTTAAAATGTGAATTTTTGACATTTGGGTTAACAATGTTAGGTTGGGGGACAATTCCAAGGACTTTTATCTTTTTTTTTTTTTGGAAACAATGTGGGCATTCTGATGTCAATTTCAGTTAACAGTAGGTGGCAGTGCAGGGCAAAATGGCAGCCTCCTGAGATGCATGAGAAACAGGTGACATTTTCCGATGAATTCATATTCCATCAATCAGAATGCTGTGTTTGGATTAATGGGGGAACATAGAGCATAACGGAAAAAAAAAATTGACTTGATGTCCGCTTAAACTCGGAAAGCACTGATCTATCCCAGGCTACATACAAACAAACACGGGTAGAGCATACAAACTCCAAACAGGAAGACCTGAGCCCAGATTGGAACCCTCAACCTCAGAGCTGTGACGCGGTTGTGCTAACCACTCGCCAATTGCAGACGGATTACACAAAAAGCCGTGTGGAGTGAGTAAAAGCGTTTCTCTCTCTCTCTCTCTCTCTCTCTCTCTCTCTCTCTCTTTCCCACTAGCAGCAGCGCAAGCCAAACAACAACAAAAAAAAGGCCTCCGTGGTTCACCTTTGACAGAAAAAGTGCACAATGCAACAAACTCAGCACATGCATGGACACAAAGGGCACCATGTAAGTTTTGTCATCCATGAAAAGAGCGGCCTGCTCTATAGCCCTTCAACAAGCTTGTGACCATCACGGGAATCCCTCATTCATCAAAGATCACGGGTTTGAAACGCACGTCTGTGCACAGATATGAGGGCCGATGACGCCACCACTGTAAAAAAAAAAAAAAAAAACAACTTGCATTTTTGGGGTGGGAGGGCTAAAATAATCATTGAAATTGGAACAACTTCAAAACATAAATTGTCAGTGTGAGTTAGCACAACAAAGAAAGCAAGTTGTTAGCTACAAAACAATTTGCTGAGTTGTTGTTTGCTTATATCTTTACATTTGGGGACAATAGAAGAGACAATGACTTCTTGAAGGGCTTATTTCTTTGTCGAAAATGCGACAGAGACAATTTTCACATTAGCTTAATTTAAAATTTTATCAAAGTTTGTTGCCTTGAAATTTTGCATTCATTCAACTTATTTGGAGGGTAGTGCCATGAAAAGTGTCACAAACTGAAAATAACACCGAGGACAAAAATAAATGAAGAAATAAATAAGATTACGCCCAAGTCTGAAAGTAAACCTTCATTTTTTTTTCTCCTCCTCTTATTTGTTTTCAGGCCAGCGGTGTAATCGTTTGCTAGCGTATGTGTGAGCAGTGCAGTCGCTGTCACGTTTTAGTCACATGGACATTCCCGTTGCCCTTTGTGCCCTCAACAACACAAGAGGGCTTTTGATAACGAGAGACAATCATTTAGCCTACTTCTTTCCGCCTGCCGTCTTCCGTCCTACTCAACTGACGAGAATGGCCCCATTTCATCCTGTTAGCAAACACCATCAACATACTCCCGCACGCCTACTCCTCTTCCCGTGCGCTTTCGTAGCCTCGTTTTCTCACATTTACGCGCACGTAACGCACACGTTGGATTCTGCTGACCACGCTCCACTTGCCCCGCACAGAGGGAGTCTTTGCAGTTATTGGGACTTTTGTGTCATGACGATTTTTCCTCACAGACAGACGCGACGATGTCACGCGGCCATTTCTCGCCATGATTCACTCCCGGCCACCGACCCACTCGTCTTCTGGGGAGAGGACACACGCTCATAAACTGACACATTCAAGGGTGTGTTTAGCCACTCGTACAGCTGACACAAACACACGAGCTCTCAGGCCGCAGGCTTTCATGATGGCCAATGATCAGCAGTAATACTCGGACCGATATTCTAATCTGGAGTTTGTATTTACAGTATGCGCGTAAAGGCATTGTGCAGATTTCACAGTTTTTCCTTCACAGAAACACCCGAATCTAACGTCAAGCACAAGAATGTTACCGATAATCAATAGTAGAGCTTTAATGAAGATAATGTTGCTTGTCAGGGATCATTTATTATGTTTACAGTTGTGCACAATTAAAAAAAAAGTCATTTCCCAGGATTGTTCACCCATATTCTGTACATGTGTGCGCATCGGCATTCAAATAATCCCCAAATTTTTTTTTCAAAACACTTAATTTTCCTTAGTTGAGTGAATTATGATCCGATAAATTAGTCTCTGTCGCAAATGATTCAAGTACAGTCAAACCTCGGTTTTCGAATGTCTGTTCTCGATCAAATCGGTTTTCGACCAGAAAATTTTAGATTTTTACGCCTCGGATTAAGACCGAAAACCGATTGTCGACCAGACTGAGCAAACCCGAATACGCCACTTGACTCCTCTCGGCTTCCTCACACGAGGAAGTGACGCTTCCTCGTGTAGCGTTCATTGTAAGCAGACGTGTTTGTTGTGATTTACGCAAATCTGGCTGTTTTTATGTTATTTCTGAATAGTGTATTAGCTCCTAATCATGGGCTCATAAAATAGTTTCGGATTTCGAAACAAATCGCTTTTCGAACAGCCTTCTGGAACGGATTATGGTTGAAAACCGAGGTACGACTGTAATTGTATGTTTAAAATGAAATATAATCCATCCATCCATCCATTTTCCCCTCACAAGGGTCGCAGGGGTGCTAGAGCCTATCCCAGCCGTCTTCGGGCAGTAAGCGGGGGACGCCCTGAACCGGTTGCCAGCCAATTGCAAGGCACACAGACACGAACAACCATTCATGCTCGCACTCACACCCAGGGACAATTTAGAGTGTTCAATCAGCCTGCCATGCATGTTTTTGGAACGTAGGAGGAAACCGGAGTACCCGGGGAAAACCCACGCAAGCATGGGGAGAACATGCAAACGCCACACAGGAAGGCCAGAGCCGGGATCGAACCCACGACATCTGCGCCATGAGGTCGACACGCTAACCGCTGGACCATCGGGCAGCCCAACATTTATTCCACAAATGAAAAAAAAAGAAACACCTCAACATTTGGCCAGGTTCTGAATCATTATTTTTAACCGCTATTGTTCTAAAATGGATGCTTCCTCTGAGCTTGTGAGTTGAAGTTTCAGGTATCTTCTCTTCTTTGTCTTGTCTCCGTCGCTCTCCCATGAGGAACCCTTTGTAATCCAATAATCCAATTTAATCCAAGCGGAGATTACGTGAGGTGAAAGAGCCACTTTGTGCAGGAGATTATCCTCCAAACGAAGTCTCTCACAGTTTGTTTGTCGCTTTCGAATGCATGCGCATGTATTTTGCTCACTCGTATTTGTTTGTGGTTTGTCTTTTTATTTATTCGAGTGCGGGCACGTTGCTGCGACTCTCCTTACTGAGCAGCTGTTCTGTTCTGAGCAGCCTCCCCTCGGTTCTTCATCCCTTCCCAATGTTGTGTGCATTAGTCGAGGTCAGTCAAGTGCTCTTTAATCCTGCCAGTCTGATCCCCATCACGTTTCCCCTTCCACACACTCAACCTACTGCCCCCCTGCCCCCCCCCCCGGCATATCAAGCCAGCATCCTCGCCACCGTATGCTTCAACAAAGTATTCACTGGCCGAGTGACACCTGGAAGACGGCCCCCCCGCCTGTCATACGCGTGATGCCGCAAACCGCAGACTTCTTGCAAACTCCCAACAAAGCGCAGACACTATGAGGCAACTCCGTTTAATCATCCTCCTCCCTCGGCTCGTCAATCGTCACTTAGCCCGGCCCAGTGAAATCCGCCGAATTACAATTGGACCATCGGCCATGTGTTCTTAGATTCCCGTGCAGTTGCAATCCCGTACTCGGCACTATTTTTAAGCTGCCCAGCTGGCACTACCTCCTTCTCCCCCCCCCGTCACTGCCACAGTTGCACACACCCTCACAGACATGTGTGCAGGGTTGGTATGAAGGCCCTTTGCCTTGACTATGTCCTTGTACGGACATATGACCCACACACCAGCAGGCCTCTCTGGCGGGCGTGGCTTTCCATTCCCGGAGGCTTGTCCTTAAACACATACTGTATTGCCCTCAAGTCAAGATCGCAACCCGCCGCACATTGATTGTTGTTGTGTATAAAAATAAACCGCGCATGCATTCGGTCTATGTACAGTTTGTGCGTATAGCACACACATGTGCTGATGCAAAAGGCGTTATCCTGAGCCAATTTCACGCGGCACCTAAATAGACATCATTAATACCCGTCGGTGTATGTTGCCCTTAGTGTATGTATGTTGAAATATGTTACAGTGCGTGCATCATGTTTCCAGTGTGCGTTTCACCGTGGGCAGGAACTCTCGAACCTGATTCTCGGACGCAGTCCGAAAGTGTACAGACCAGCATTGATTGATTGGACCCCGAGGAGATCATTTCTTGCTCCATTTTACAACGTCAGCGGCAACAAAAATATATCATGACAACAAAGATTATTTTTAAGAGAGCTCAGTGGAGGTATTACCAATACCTGCATTGGATATTTGTATTTTATTCATTTAAATTTATGTTAGCTTGCAAGGACCTGCCTCTCTTGAATAGAAGCCCAATTACTATCTTTGCTAACGGCTAACATCCCACCATTGACTGTTATTTTGTTTTGTTTTTTTTTTTATAAGTAAAAATGGCTGCTATGAACAGGTCATGAAAACAATGAAACCAGTGGTGGACTTTTGCTTGCCACTGCGTATTTCGACTTTAGTTGGTTTCATGAGAGGTCTTTGCTCTGTAGTGCACATGTTGTGTCTTTTCGTGTCAAGTAAGTCTTGAGAGTGTGCTAAATTGGAGCCTTGGGCAAAACATGTGCCCAGTTATCCTCAAAGTTTGAAAAATTCCCCTCCCCAAAATCGGTTTCAGAACAGCATTTGCTGTTATTTCTGGAAAAGTGTAACTAACACTAGGCTTTTTTCCCCCTTTTTTGTGTGTGTGTGTGTGTGGTGTATCACAAAGCATCCCATTATGTCCTAACAGCATTAATCGACTCCTGATATAGCACTGATGTTCCATGTTCAACCAGCGGTAAAAGAAGAACATGTACACGAGAGTATAATCACTGAATCATTGATGCTGTGGCGATGGGCCTTAGTGGACTGCGCGGGATGGGGTGTGCTCTAGCGCGAGGGTCGCAATGTAAAATGCAATCTTCATTTTGGCTCTCTCCTCAGTAGGTCAGCGTGTTTCCTGTCACGGGCAGATGGAAAGTAGCCCTCCAAACTCTGACATGGAAAAAGCTCTCAGCGCAGCAATTCAGCCAGCAGCTGCTCCAAAGGAGACAGCGAGGAAGGCATGAGGGAACGAAAACGGGACACTGGCGAGAATGAGGCTTATGAGACGTGCGGATATATCCTCTCACCTTCTGGACACAAAATTAGGTACACCAGAGCAGTCTAATAAACCCCAATGGAAAATCTGTCTTCGAGTTGGTGGTGACAAAGACTCATTGAGAAGAGTTGGCGGCATGGCAGCGTAGCATGCACGATAGCTAAGAGGAGTATTAGCACCCGTATGGATCTGTAAATTTTCACACAATTTAGCCGATCACATCACATTGTAGCAATGAACCACCGTCGTGTAAGATTGACGATGTTTAGCACGCATACGATGTACAAATCCAGCCATCACAATTTTCATCTTGCGCATTCAGATTTTGGGTTGTGTGAAACAAGCATTTCTTTGTCTACGGATTTTGCCCTGTTGTTGGTTATAACTGGAGGGAAAAGTAAACCACTCTTGTATAACTTGTAGGTATGATTATATTTAGCCATTGACTCTGCAGAAAATGTTTTTTTGGACAACACTGGCGCCACGCAGTCCAACAATACTGTCCAATACCATTAAGCTGCATTTCAATAGAGCATCTGTTTTTAATGAGAAGTATAACATCACAGTGTTGCATCTTCAAACTAGATTGACTTTTAATCAGCTTGACATTCCAAAAGGAGTCGAATTTAGTGGAACTGTTGCCAAATGTGCAAAATGAACCGAGCACGGCCTACAGGACTGCTCTTGTTGACCATGAAATTTGATTTTACAGAATTCTGAGCTCGAGTTGTCATAACAGTGACATAAACTGGAGTGGTTAGAAGAAGAGACAGTGCAGGAGAGCGCATGTGACACAAACCGAAACCTCATCTCATGCGAGAAACCACTCAGCACCAGCGTTTTCTTCAAAACAATTCTGTAAAGATCACATGAAGCAATCGAGTGCGATACCACATGAAGTCTCTCGAGCCCATCAAACTGTGGACAGTATTGCAAAGCACAACTGGATGAAAATGTGAAAAAAGTCATGCCATACATTTGGATCGAAGGATTATCTTGATGGAATCGGGAAAAGACAAAAAGACAAGAGCAACGTGCAGAGTTTTCGAATTGACGATAAGAGACAAAACGCCTACGACGTCTTCACTTCATCTGTCATTCGCAGGTGGCCTCGCCGTGTGGACTCTGAAGCTAAGATTGCTCTAGCTAGGTTACCTTAACACTTTAGCTCATCAGTCGCTGAGCAAATAAACGGATGGAACTCCACGATGAGCATCCACTATGTTTTTTTGATGCAACTTTCTGTTGCCATGGGGACTTTCGTCCTCGGGGCCTATAAGACGGACTGGAAAGATAAAACCCGAAACACATTACGCACACAGATACTGTATATCAAGTTTTATATATATATAGTAAAACAGGCAGACAGTCGGATTCATCTCTGAAGACGAAGGATGAGTCACCTTCTATTCCAGTTCTAACTGTGACCCAGCCAGGTCACGTAAACAAGGCAGAAGGGGAATTAAGAACCTAAATACAGGACCAACTAATGCAATATACCGACAGAGGCACAGCTGTATTTTTCACCACCTGTAAATTAGGTCTCCTCTCCTCAACCACTTGCACATGTTGCATTCTGTTGGGGTGATGCAGAACGGTGTGGTGGGTCGTGTGGGCAAATGGTCCCCCGACAGCCAAAGCGTGTGATGGGTTTAACTTGTAGAGACGTGCTCAGCTGTGCATGTGAGCTCAGCTGTGTCATTGTGTGATGCGCAACGATGGAGTAGGCTGCAATCTGCTGTGGAGCATGTAAGGACATGTGTCTGGAAGTGTTTGCGCGCGTGTGTGTGTGTGCGTGTGTGTGTGTTGGGGGGAAAAAAGGGGTGGCGAGCTAATTTAGCACGTAGCACGTCCTGCTCCGGCCATCAACTGCTAGGGTCAGCTGTCCCTGTGGTCCACAGCCAGTAGTGCCACACATCTCTCTCTCTCGTCTGTGTGTGCGTGTATATACACTCGCTGACCCGTGTGAGTTTATATTTGTGTGGGCATAACTGCATTGCGTGCTTTCGAAAGGTGAAAATAGGGGGAGAATAGTAGTAGGGGTTGAGCGGGACCAAACGGACTCCACTTGCCTTCCTTGCCTTGACATTAGGCAAACCAGATTAGGAATGCTTGAAAACATCCAAATGCTGGAACAAACCAGGACTTCTTTGCTGGCCCTAAACTATCAGAAGCACCGACCTACATTTACAGCCTAAATTCTAATGACTTGTTCCATGAAACTGAATTAATTTAGTCCCAACAGTCAATTCTCTTCATTTTGTAGTATTTCTCTTAGCTGCACTGCTTACAGTACTACATGTATATAGATGGTAGAATTGCGTCCAGTCAGATTTCACCCTTTGTGTGCTGCCTTGTCAATATAATATGCCCTGGGCCTTCAGTATCATTAGTTCTGGCTGATGTAAAGTGTGGGGGAGGGGGGTTGTCGGACCCTGATGTGACCACCCTTGAAAAACTGGGATTCAGGAGGAGAACACCTTTCCAAAGAGACAAATGCTATCAAATGTGAGCATTTGGGTTTCGATGATGAACTACAATCAAGTGGAGACCCTGATGAAGATGTAGGATCTGGTGGTCCTGGGCTGGGGTGCATAGTTGAAAGTGGTCTACGATTTTGTGGCCGATTGGATGTGCTGCCAGATTTTCGGCAGCAATGGTATATAAAAATGAATGCTCAACAGCTGGGATGGTCCTGCAGTCAACATTCCAACTGCAGCAACCTGCGGCAACTGTGGCATTGTGCTGTGTGATAAAAAAAAGTATTTTGGAGTGGCTTTGTATTGCTGGCAGCCTAAGGCACACCTGTGCAAAAACCGCACGGAAGAAAAAATATCATCTGTTGAGTCAATACTTTTTTTTTTTTAAACTACAATGATAAATTCTCTTGAAATGATTTCCCATGGGGGTAAAAAATGAAACCTTAACTTGCAAGTCAACTTGTGTCACAGAACAGATGATGTTCGCTGTTTGTTATTTTGAGTCACCTGCAAAAACAGTAACCTCAAGCTCATTCCTGCTACGGTACCTTGTCATTTGTTTGTCACCAACTGTAGCAGAGGTGGAGATTAGAGCACAAGTCAGTATGCCAAAAGGCGACAGGTGCGCTTTGGAGCATATGGTCAGAAAGGTGGTGGAGTTGATACGTAATGGGATTGATGTAATCTTCTTTGACATGATAAAGCAAGACCTGCGTTGAGAGAAATGCCCGGAATTTTTTGACAAAACAACAAATTCGCGTGTGAAAGGAGTGACGTGAACTATGGATTCCTTTCCATTTAGGTTTTAGCGAGGCTGCTTCCTGCAACTTAACAGTGCTGCCAGATGTTTTCGCTTTTAACTGTGTGTATTTTTAGATAATGCATAGTTGACTTTGTCCTGTGCAGTCTGATGGATGGTTCGGGGATACATTTGAGTGCAACGACAGCATTTAGACAATATTTATGGATCTAACTTTATGCATGTGAGAGCAGTTAAGACTGACTACTTTTCAAGCATAGAACTTGCTTGGCTTTGTATCGTGCGATAAATAATGACAGTAATACTGGACCGTAATTGTCAAACAGAGATGATGACATTGAAATACAGCCACAACATTTGGTACACTTGCATCATGTAGCCATCCAACCATTTTCAATTGTCCTCTTATGGCTCAAGGGCGAGCTCCAACCTGTCCCAGCTGACTTTTGGCGAGAGGTGGGGTCTGCCCTGATCAGGTCACCACCCAATCGCAAGGCATATATAAATAAACACGCCACCTCCCACAGTCACACGTCTTACAATAAAGGGCAGGATACAATAAAAACCACATAATTTTTTGTCAGTGATGTTAAAACTGTCAGTATGACCAAACAGTCGTGCAAGTAAAATAGGGGGAGGGATTTAAATCTGCCCTCTCTGCCCCAATCTTGTCCATCTACAAAACAAGCAATCACAGACAAAACAAAAGTGAACATAGGAGCTGTGATTCAAAGCTGGAAGGGGTCACATGCGGCTGAGAGGGTTGAGCTCTGATGCGGAATTAGTAAGACTTCTGTGGGGGGGAGGGGGGGGGGTAAAATTATCACTTTCAATTTAATCTTTTTGATTTCTAATTGATTGTGTGAATTTTAAACCAATTAACTGTTAGTGTGATTCCGTTACACATTAATATGAATAAGGCTGACGATTAGCATAGCATCCATGGCTAGCATAGGCTTCTTTACAATACACGTCTCATGCATTTACACATTAATATGAATAAGGCTGACGATTAGCATCGGCTTCTTTACATCACACGTCTCATGCACGTCAGTGATGGGCGTGGCTTTGGTCAGAGACTCTTAATTGAGCCCTCGAAATTGGAAGTGTTCATGTTTCTGGACTTATCAGCTGGGCGATCCTCCTTATCAATCAAATGTGGTCAAGCATTATAGAAAAGGGGATTAGCGTCTTCATAACTTCGCGATATACCGCTTGTGCTAGTTTGTCTACTGAAATGGCGCCGGAGGGTAATTTATGACTATTCTTTGGAAACTCACAGATGCATGAACTATCGACACGATCTGAGATAATGATGTCTGGACGATGAAGCAACCTGTCTAAATCCCGCTTCCAACAAGTATCTACAACACTGACTTAGCTGCGATGGAGCTAACGTTGCTCAACTGGTTGTTGCGTGGATGACGAACTGTTTCCTCCCCTGGGCCTGCGCCAGCCTGCATGTAAACATGGAGGACTCAACCGTTACGGGATCTGGTGCGTAACCTGAGCAGTCTGTCACTCATAGGTAGATTCCAACAACTTGAATGCCTGCGGATGAGTATCAGACTGGCGTTCACAAAACCTGTTTGACAAGTCACAGCTCGGCCATTACAGCTATGTAAGGCTGATCAGCGTTGTCGACAACTAGTCATCAGCTTTCTGACAACACATCTTGAATTCTACTTGTATGGTTCTGCACCTGTAGTCGCAAGTAACAAAGTAGAGACTCTTCATTTCTGTTCTTAAGTATAATTTCAAGAGATATTCTGTTCTTTCTACTCCGGACTTTATCAAAATGGCTCGCTATTTTTTTTTCCGTCCACCGTGGATGTTGCATGACAAGCGTCAGAAAAAAAAAGCCCAACTACAAACTTGAGCTCATCAACCAACACTTCCACAAAAGATTCCGTCAGAGTTTGCTTCATTCAGTGCATGGTAACAGGTGACTGTTGTTGTCTTGTGGTTGCTTCACCGTGACAGCGCGTCTATTCACACTGCCCAGAGCATCTGACAGTTCCTTGTCAAGAAGAACATCTTTTTGCCGGTGCAAACTCACCAGACCTGGCGGCTCTATGTGAATTTTTCCTCTATCCTAAGCTTTCAAGAGTGCATGACGTTGTTCCAGAGAAGGCTGGGGAAGTGTGATAGACTTTGTTAAGGGGATTACAAACTAGAAGTTTGTATTTTGGATTAGAAAGGTGACATCAGCCCTGGAAACTTTTTGACACACCCCATAGAGAGAGGTAACATCAAACAGTCGTTGAGATCATGATTGATTGAGATCTTGGGAGTTTTTATAAGGTGGAAAAAAACAGAGCGCAGCAAGGAACGTGAACCAGGAAGCATTGACAATGACAGAACAGATTTAGAGCAATGATATATTCCTCACACATGACCTTATTGAGGAGAATTGTTTCATGTTGATGGCAACAAGAATGATTCATGGCAAATGAGTTTGATCTTGTGCCAGCTTATAAACCAAGAGCTTCTAGAATTAAAAACATTTCCATTTAATCAGAAAAAAACCCATACAGGCATGGTGTGTTTTTCCAGTTGTCATAATTAGCCAATTATTAGCTTTTCCATCAGGGGTGCCCAACCTTTTTTGACCAAAGATCTATTTTTCGATGAGCCACCCTCCCGCGATCGACTCTTTACAGCACACGAGTGCGTACGCACGCACTTACACGCGCACGCCCTGATGAGCAATAGACATAACTGCCTCTAAGAGGAACGAAAGAGAAAAATAAAGTTGACATCAACGTTTGTGAGTTCGTGAATAACAAATCACTGCCTACCTTAGTAGAGACCTGACGCGGAGGCATGGGGCGCACTTTCGCAGCTTGTTAACAATCGTAGCTCACGTGTACCATTTTAAAATGCTTCTCCCGCCATATTTCAGATTCACATCTTTGCCACTGCCCTCGGTGAATTGTACAAGAAACAAACTCTGTATGTGAAAAATAATTACAATAAAATACATAGCACAACAGCTCTGATCGCAAACTGCCATTCCATCCTGCTGACCGCTAACAACTTCCGGTGATGTACGTCACGCGCCACCGTAAGTTAAAGGGGGCCTACTTTTTTATTTTATTTTATTTTATTAAATACTTGTTGTGAAAGTGAGACTGATAGGATGCTAAGGGTGCAGTGTACACTAACAAAAAAAATGTATCATATTAGTAACGGGCACACAGACACACAAAGGTTTTGGGTGGTTGTTTTTTTTCTCTCAACACCCCTCGCGATAGACTTGGTACCTGTCCGCGAGCTACCGGTGGATCGTGATTGACGTATAGGGCAGGCATGCTTTTTACACGATCAGGATTTTGCAGCTGATCACCAATCGAAAAAACAAACACAAATGATAACCAATCACTGAGCTGATCAGAAAATGGCCCCATCTATTTGAACAACTTGTTTAGTTACTGGGAGATTGGGACCAACCCACCCCACCAATAGCCAAAATTTACATACAGTTGACGCCCACTGAAATGCACTGGGAAAAATAATCATTAAACCCTGAATATTCTCCCCAAAATGCTGGTAAACATTCAATACGTGGAAAATGGAGGTGGGAACGCCCCTCCCCCCATAGAAAGAAAACATATTGAAAAAATGTCCAACTGAATATGATTGAGAATACATAAATACAGGAATTTAATCAATACTTCTACTTTTCCCTCAATTACCCGGACTGTGTCTACTCAGAAGTCTCCTCAAGCAAAGCTATAAATTGTCAATTTTAATTGACACTGTCAGAAAGGTATTTATTTAATCATGTTGGTTATTGTGGTTGTAGCTGGACGACATAAGGAGAGGGTGTATGCAGTAATTAAATGTCGAACAATTGTGCATGAATACTTTGATGACTTCAGACAATAAAATTAAGGATCATCCTCTTCATTTGTCAGATTTTCTCACACGTACATGAAATTTCCGCATTTGGCCCGTTTCACCAAATCTCTGCATTTGACCCAGCAGACAAGTGGACACCATCCCTTTTATTATCAAAAAACAAAACAAGAAAAACATGTTTTTGTGAGTTTATATGCAGACGCCTGTGTCCACTTCCTCAGAAACGCATGATGTGGATGACACTGAGTCATCACTTGTCACGTTTGTTGGAGGGTGCAGTGTTGAGTGTACACTGTGCCCTCACTGGGCCCAACATGAGATACACTTGGGCATCCAATACAAGAGCTGTAAAAACAATTCTGCTAAATTATGCTCAGTTTTAATTGAAATGGGACAGCAAAGTATTATGGTAATCATTCCAACAATTACTTGAAAATAATTATTGGATAATAATAGATGTATAATGTTTTTGCATCATGTGGTATGGTTAAGCTACTGTGCTATATGATGGCTCAACTGAACCGCTTCGTATGTTAACACATCTATTTTTTAATGGCTTTATATTTATTGCAGCCGATGTAATTTGTATGACAAAAGTGATATCATTAAGCGCCCAAGTGGTTTGAAAACAAATTTGACTCTTGAGTTAACTTAAGTGCCCACTACATTAAAAATCGCTTCACAGTGATTGAGGACTAGGGAATGAACGATGTCTTGAACTACAAAGTCAATCAAGGGCACTGATTCCATAATCCTTTCTGCCTCAGAGCTTATTCGCAGTACAGTAGTCCATGAGCACCATTGGAAACATTGTTTCATAACCAAGGTGTCAAATGACAACAAATTATAATATTATAAACCGGAGGGAAACTCAAGGTCATTGAGACAGCATGTGATCCGACAATGGGTCTCATCCCTCGACCAAAGAGCATTTGAGGTACCTCTGTTCAGTCTGTGCGGCCTTTTAAAAGGATCTATCTTTCCACACGATCCTTTACTTGAGGCAGTCATTGTCCTCCAGATGGAAGCAGAATCTCCACATCATCTGGAGACTCTCTCAAGTGCTTAACTCGTGAACTCTCAGTACCAGCCTGCCCACTCACTCAATTCAAGCCCTCATGAAGTCTGTTTCTGACAGTTTTGGTAGAAACACTTGAGTGTTCAGCTCCCTCATGAGTAAAGGTAAGGGTCCAACCGCAGAGTTGCTGCCTCTGCGCCTCATGTGGTGTACTGGCCTGACTCTTACGATCTCATCTAGCCTGCTAACCGAAAATGGTAATACCGTCCCCCAAAAGTGTGACTGACTTTGAGTTTCCAAGTCTTACCCACCACCACTCAAAGTCAAAGTGTTTGGCTACATCTACTGAAATCAGTCGATGGTCACTCAGTTAATCAGCAATTTTCTTTTATTTCCTTAGAAAAGAAAAAAAAAACCTATTCCAACTCCATTTGGTTACTTTACATTTCTCTTCTGGTCGTCACTCAGCCGTAACTTATCAAGATTGTGATCTCATGCTGGAACACCAAACATCCTGCTACTATACCGCACACCACGAGTACAACATGACAGCATACAACTTTTTTTGTCTTCTTCATCCATGTTTGGATTATACTTCCTCTTGACATTTTGGGAGTGACTCGCAATGGAAACCCCTTCTATTAAAAAAAAAAAAAAGGAACCCCCCCCCCCCCAGCAACAATAAAGTAGAAATCCCTGACAGTTTTACTTAGAAAACAAGGGATGAGATAGAGAAGTGTTTGAGCAGTGTGGTCCATACAACATGCACCTGACAACTTTGTGTGTGTGTGTGTGTGTGTGTGTGTGTGTGTACGCATGACTGCACAGCACCATAATTCAATATATATATTAATGGGTTGACGAGGTTCCCTGGCCTACATGACACAGTGCGAGAACAAGGGGGAGGAGAAAGCAAATCTAGGTCAGATTGTGGAACACGCAGGCCGGGCCCCGTTTGCAGCTCTGCTGCGTTACAGCGATACGAATTTACTTATATGCAAACCCAAGCCTTTTTAGCAGCAGTCCCCAACCTTTTTTTTTTTTTTGCTCCACGGACCGGTTTCAAGTAAAGGAGATTTTGACGAACCGGCATATAAACAAAAACAAAGACACAACTCGACATTTGGCAGAATGTCGTAATTCGTGGGAGCTCTGTGCCAATTCCATCGTGTCGGAATCTTTTATTCTTTTGTGTCACATTACACAGAGCGGGTTTGGTGCGTCAGTCGACAAGCCATAATCGCAAACCTGAAGTAGGACTACAGATCTATATTGAATTATATTGTCTTTGTATTTTTTTTTTTTTTTTGAGATAAAAGGCTCTTCTCTTTTTTTCGGTATTTGGTTTGTTCTCCTTTTCGAAGAATCACACCCATTTTTTGTAACTAACATTTTGACAGAGGAACGGGCAGGTGAAACTGCTTTTCAAAATTAAACTTCTGACTCTCAAGAAAGTCTCTCTGTGCAGCCTGATTCCAGCTTGTGCCCTTGTAGTCGGGGACCCCTGCAGTGTAGGATTAAGGGGATGTATCAAGTATGACTATCCCTGAGAAAAACGCCTTCAAATCGGTACCACAGAGGGCCATCTTTGCTACTGGCTCTTCTCACTAGAAAGAAAGTGGCTCACATTTTTAGCACATTCTGGAACATATAAGGCTGCTATTTAACTTTTTTTGAAGATGTACCACCTTCCTTCCACCTGTTTGGAGACATGATCCCTCATTACGCTGTTAGAACCAAGAGCATTTGAGTGGTCGATAAAACATGATTGTGTGGATACAGGCAGGAGGCTCGGTAGAGATGAATTATTCCCAGGAACTAAGAAAGCAAAGTGAGCCCATGACAATTTGGTGACAAGCGCAGCTTCTGTCATCATCAACCTCCGGGAGGAGGGGACTTAAAATACATGTCGATCGCTCATGTTTCCCACACAGTAACACTGAGCCAGTGTGTTCGCGCACATATTGAGTTGACATGCTAGCACCGGGGATTAGGTCGAGAGGTCAAAAGGCGAAACGTTATTGCAGAAACTCCATGATGCTGTCGTCAAATAGTGTGAAAGTGTTGGCTGTATGTGTCAGTGTGCTCTTTTCGATGATGACTGTCGGCTGAGTAAAGCTTTGTCGGCTACCCGCGAGCTAAGGAGGGGGGTTGTAGGCCC
>NW_017805625.1:3488945-3544436 GCF_001891065.2 Hippocampus comes | reverse complement strand
TGGTCGGCTGAGTAAAGCTTTGTCGGCTACCGGCGAGCTAAGTAGGGAGTTTGTAGCCCTTTTGACTCCTCAGAGTGTTCAGTGATAAAAAGAGTGCAGGCAACTAAAAACACTCGCGTGGGAACAAATTCACATTAAAAACACTCGCACATTTGTACAAAGGATGATCAAAATCAACGACCGTGTATAGAATCTGCACAGCCGCCCGAGGAAATCCTCTGTAGAAAACCTTTTTTTTTTTTCTTCTTGTGTCGTCTCTCATTTGCTCAGCTAATATCAAAAAGCCAGAACTGGGGTGTCGACACTGCGCAGTAAAAAAACAAAACAAAAACAAAGGACAAGCGACCATTTTAAAACCTAGACTCCGCATCCTCCTGCACACCGACTCCTCCTGAGAAGTGCGGAGGAGGGGGAGGAGGAAGAGAGGAGATAAAGTGGGACTCTCTCGCTCCCTCTCTAAGTGACAAGTTTGGGTAGGACCGTGCGAATAGGTACGGCCTCTCCGGAATCTCCCAACATGTTGCTCCTCAGTTTGTTATTCGTAGCTGTGGTGCCCAGGCCTGACCCGCCCTTGGCCATGATGGAGGGGAAGGAGGTGCTGTGGTTATCGGGGAGCCGCCTCGTGGGGGCCCCTTGGCTCCTCTCGGCTACAGGTAGCGATTTGGGCAGCCGGCGATAGAGCCAAGGGTGTCTGAGTGCCTGGCTAGGGGTCAGACGAGATGAGGGGTCCCAGTCCAAACACTTCTTAATGAAGTCAATAAAGGTGGCGTCCTCGCAACCTTTGAGCGCGGCGCTCCACTCTTTGCTAGCCGGGGGACCTCTCAACTTACCGCGGCGGGAGCGGGACGCCGTGAGCACGGTGGCCCCTGTGGGCAGGGTGTTGGCTCCGCAGTAGCGTAATGAAGTCAATAAAGGTGGCGTCCTCGCAACCTTTGAGCGCGGCGCTCCACTCTTTGCTAGCCGGGGGACCTCTCAACTTACCGCGGCGGGAGCGGGACGCCGTGAGCACGGTGGCCCCTGTGGGCAGGGTGTTGGCTCCGCAGTAGCGAGGGTGGCCCTTGGAGTTGATAAAGGTCTTTACTCTTTTGGCCTGCTCCAGAACCTTCTGAGGAGGCATGCCTAGCAGTTCCATGACACAGGCTAATTGGTCGCCCTCGTCCTCGCCGGGGAAAAGCGGGTAGCCCGTCAGCAGCTCAGCAAGGATGCAGCCGAAGCTCCACATGTCGATGGGCAGGCCGTAGCGAGCGCCGAAGATCACCTCGGGAGCTCGATAGAAGCGAGACTGGATGTATGTGTACACGCGCTGGTGCTCAAAGCAGCTGGAGCCAAAGTCTATCACCTGGTGGGGGGGAGAGGCAAGCCATTGAGCGAGTGAGAAAGAAGAGGAGTTGCTTCGAGGCCGCATCTGAATCCTTGGAACTTGTTGCGCTTGATCAGCTCGTAGAGGTTCATGCTGAGCAACTCGAAGGTCATGCAGATGTGGTTGCGGAAGGTGAAATGTTCCAGCATGTGCACCACGTTCTCCCACACAGTAACACTGAGCCAGTGTGTTCGCGCACATATTGAGTTGACATGCTAGCACCGGGGATTAGGTCGAGAGGTCAAAAGGCGAAACGTTATTGCAGAAACTCCATGATGCTGTCGTCAAATAGTGTGAAAGTGTTGGCTGTATGTGTCAGTGTGCTCTTTTCGATGATGACTGTCGGCTGAGTAAAGCTTTGTCGGCTACCGGCGAGCTAAGTAGGGAGTTTGTAGCCCTTTTGACTCCTCAGAGTGTTCAGTGATAAAAAGAGTGCGGGCAACTAAAAACACTCGCGTGGGAACAAATTCACATTAAAAACACTCGCACATTTGTACAAAGGATGATCAAAATCAACGACCGTGTATAGAATCTGCACAGCCGCCCGAGGAAATCCTCTGTAGAAAACCTTTTTTTTTTTTTCTTCTTGTGTCGTCTCTCATTTGCTCAGCTAATATCAAAAAGCCAGAACTGGGGTGTCGACACCGCGCAGTAAAAAACAAAACAAAAACAAAGGACAAGCGACCATTTTAAAACCTAGACTCCGCATCCTCCTGCACCGCCTCCTCTCCTGAGAAGTGCGGAGGAGGGGGAGGAGGGAGAGAGGAGATAAAGTGGGACTCTCTCGCTCCCTCTCTAAGTGACAAGTTTGGGTAGGACCGTGCGAATAGGTACGGCCTCTCCGGAATCTCCCAACATGTTGCTCCTCAGTTTGTTATTCGTAGCTGTGGTGCCCAGGCCTGACCCGCGCCTCGTGGGGCCCCCTTGGCTCCTCTCGGCTACAGGTAGCGATTTGGGCAGCCGGCGATAGAGCCAAGGGTGTCTGAGTGCCTGGCTAGGGGTCAGACGAGATGAGGGGTCCCAGTCCAAACACTTCTTAATGAAGTCAATAAAGGTGGCGTCCTCGCAACCTTTGAGCGCGGCGCTCCACTCTTTGCTAGCCGGGGGACCTCTCAACTTACCGCGGCGGGAGCGGGACGCCGTGAGCACGGTGGCCCCTGTGGGCAGGGTGTTGGCTCCGCAGTAGCGAGGGTGGCCCTTGGAGTTGATAAAGGTCTTTACTCTTTTGGCCTGCTCCAGAACCTTCTGAGGAGGCATGCCTAGCAGTTCCATGACACAGGCTAATTGGTCGCCCTCGTCCTCGCCGGGGAAAAGCGGGTAGCCCGTCAGCAGCTCAGCAAGGATGCAGCCGAAGCTCCACATGTCGATGGGCAGGCCGTAGCGAGCGCCGAAGATCACCTCGGGAGCTCGATAGAAGCGAGACTGGATGTATGTGTACACGCGCTGGTGCTCAAAGCAGCTGGAGCCAAAGTCTATCACCTGGTGGGGGGGAGAGGCAAGCCATTGAGCGAGTGAGAAAGAAGAGGAGTTGCTTCTAGGCCGCGCGGCGCGAGTGTGCTCGAATACCTTGATGCCGCTGCGTCCCTGCTGCTTGAGGAGAATGTTCTCAGGCTTGAGATCACAGTGGATGATTCGGAGCCTGCTCAGGGCTTCCAGGCACTGCAGGATGGAGTGAGCAAACTTCCTGACCAGAGGCAAGCTGAAGCCTTGGAACTTGTTGCGCTTGATCAGCTCGTAGAGGTTCATGCTGAGCAACTCGAAGGTCATGCAGATGTGGTTGCGGAAGGTGAAATGTTCCAGCATGTGCACCACGTTCATGGTGCCGCTGCGGTCCTGCTTGCGCAGGTGCTCCAGGATGCGGATCTCTTCCTGCGCCTGGCGGTGGAAACGCTTCTCGTTGCGGACCATCTTCAGAGCCAGGTGCTGCTGCATTTTGTGGTCGTAGACTTTGGCCACCTGGCCGAAGCTGCCCTTGCCAATAATCTGAGGGCGGCAAAAGGGAGGCGGATGAAAGAGGCTTAACCCCTTTGGGGACAGCGGTTACTACAGTGGACAGCTTAGCACGTTATCGGGTTAATTTACTCCTATTGCACGTTGAAAAAAAACTAAACATTTTCATTAGATTATTTTCTCGGTTGTAACAAAATTCCTTCCAACCATGTTGGCTGACTTGCGACAAAATTCCATCCCACAGCAGTGCATGCCCAGGCTGGTGACCACCTTTTTTTCCCCACAAGCCATTGAGGCTCCTGACCACTTGTCGAAATCAGAAATTCTATAAATCGCCCCGTCATTGTTACACAAACCACTTCGATCATCCAATCCAACAAAGAACCGCAAATGGGAATCTACAACAACAGCAGGTAAGCGATTTCTCCTCTTCGCTTTGGCACTAACTCTGCTTCAGAACCAGCTTATCTTCTAAGAGATGTGGAGGTGAACAACAGCCTTTGAGCAGATCCTTTTCCTTACCTTGAGAAACTCGTAGCGGTAAGCCAGGTGGTCATGGGGGACGTTGATGTAGCCGCCTTGCTCGTCATCATAGCCGCAGTTGTTGCTGCCCCCAGTGACGGCGGGCCTCTTCTTGGCATTGGGTCCCACGAAGTAGACGTCGGAGTAGGAGTGGATTTCGGTTTGCTCAAGGCTGGTCAGTTGGGTCCGGTACAGTCTCACGGCCTGTTCTGGCGTGAGGGGGCCACACAGCTTGGTAGTGTTCCCGCCATTGGCAACTCCTTGAGAGCCAGCGTTGTCATTGGAGCCTTTACTGGATTCGGAGCTGTGATAAACCAGAAAAAACTCCAGGTGGTGAGCAAACAGTCTCGGTCTAAATATGACACTTTTTTTTTTCTCCATGTCTTTCCCACCTGTCAGCGCTGTGATCTTTGGGCAAGGTGGTGGTTGGTGCCGGTTTACTAGCCGTCGGAGCGCTGGTCCCGCCGTTTTGAGGTGCGGCCGTGGTAATGGCACTGATCTTGCGATTGTTAGCGGAGTCTTCGTACAGATACTTGACCTTCAGCTGGCCGCCTCGTACGGTTATCTGATCCCTCATCACACCCTTGTTACTGACCGCCTGAAGAGCCAAGACGAGGCAATTAGATTGGCCTGACATGGGTTTTCGACAAGGAACGCACAACGTTAGATTGTGGAGCCACCGCACACACCAAAAACCTCTAAAGTGCACTTCAGAATTAGACAAAAACACTCTGAAAAATATACCCCCTTTAAAGTCAAATAAAATTCTCGTGGTGAGTCACATGATATCATGCGGGACCTCAACATAGCACGTGAAACTCTCAAGAAAATATGGCTACAAGGAACGTACACTGGAAATTTAGCTATGTTTCGGGCTTCAAGGGATGAGATAAAACTCCAAAGCAGATGTCGGGTAGGCCTGCACAGAAATTTTGGAATTTTGTTCATTTAGGACAAATCCATCTCCTTCAGCTGCCGTTGAGCAAGGCATCGCTCCAGTCGGGCGCACCCCCCTCTGGAAATAATTAAAGTCTGAAGTCAGTGTGTTCGGATCTGGGTTTTATGCTGCTGATTCTGATCGCGATCTTCCACGAATCAAATCTGCCGACGCCGATCATTTGCACCCAGATAGCATGTAGCGGGGCTCCAAGTGAGAGAGCAGGCAGGGTGTCTTCCACCGCTGAGAAAGTCAGGTCATTGGGTCAGATGAATTCAATTATTTTTCAGGTTATGTTGAGCCTTTTAACTGTCACGCTTGAACAGGCATTTGTAGCCTCGTGCGGGATGTGTTAGCTGCTGTTTGAAAGGCGCCACCCCCACCCCGTCTCTTCAATTCACTGCCGTGAGCCGCAGGTTATGTTGAGCCTTTTAACTGTCACGCTTGAATTGTAATATGTAGCCTCGTGCGGGATGTGTTAGCTGCCGTTTGACAGGCGCCGCTCCGTCTCTTCAATTCACTGCCGTGAGCCATGAAAGCTCACCATGTTGCGCCAAGTGTCTGTTCTTCAAACATCATATCGAAAGTACTTTTCAAGCTTTTTGACCCGTTCTTTCCGACATCTTTTCATGGCATGTGTTGCGGAATGCAAACTTGGCATCGTTCTGAAATCGCATTAAACTTCGACATGGCACACACGTTTGGGTTGCCGCTGGGGCGGGGCGAGCGCACGTAGTGCGAATAAAAAAGAGGGAGGAGGCGTTGAGCGGCACATGCCGAACTCATCCTCATAAATCAGCCAATCGTGATCGATGGCCGATTGATCGGCGCACCACTCGTCCAAAGTCTCGATTTTCTACACCGAGGGATACATTTTGACAACCGGAGTGACATACATTGTCACCCAGTAAGGGTGGCCAAACCAGAAAAACTGGATGGAGATCCTGTCTGGTAGGCAACACCGGAATCAAACACACACGTGCAGGCATGCACGCACAAGCACACAAATGTGTCTGAATTGTTATATCCAATCACTGCACTATTTCATCCGAACTAAACATGTATGACTGGATCAAATTGTGAACATTATAAGATTGTTGGGGATATTTTTAGTGTCTCTCATTGTTTCAATGACAGGACTGAATGTTAAGATGAGGACCAGTTCTTCCTGCCAGCAGTTTCGTTTGAGCAACCCCCTGGAATTCAGTCCCTTTAAACTCTCTTACTGCTAGAAAGAGAAATAGCCACAATGAGACGTGAGGTCGCTTTCTAGTTGGCATTCGGAGTAAAATGGAGACACTGTGGGTTGTTGAAGTACGTTTACAAGTAAAGCCCTTTCAAAATGTAGCTTTTGCTCCGGTTTGGCAGGGAATACAAGAACAATTGCGTATTCATTTTTGCAACATTAAAGGAGTTTAATGCAAAAAAAAAACACATTTTAATTTGGAGTCTTTTAGTGTTGTTTGTATCGTATAAAAAAATGTCTTTTTTTTTTAAAAGCAAACAAAGTCTGGTGGAGTGTACTGTAAACATTTTACTTGTCAGGTCTTCCACGTGCGCACTTATCATGCCAGTGGCCTAAATATTTGTTTCCCCACCCTCACTGAGCACTTGCTATGAAATTATCAGGGGTGGGGTCGCTTCAATCTCTGGCCTATCTCTGGGCCATGTACAGCCTGCACACATTTGAGCCGAGCTGCCAAAAGTCAATCGAAAAACAAATACGATCTCACATGATCCCACAAATGTTCAAAATATATCATCCACGTGTTTTGATTGTTGTATCAAAATTTCCAGACATTTCTTATGGCATGTGAAGAAAGAAACTAAACTCGCTCCCGGTAGAAAGAAAGTGCCCCAGCCCTGGTTTTTCAAGACACAACGCCACACCACCAGGAAAAAAATTACAGTAGATGAAATGAGGTGGTGACATTTGTTCTGTAATTAGGCTTCAGTCATGAAGCTAAAAGGAGATGATCCCGCATTTCAGCAAAGCAACAGAATGGAGGGTTGGTGTCCATACGTACAAGTATATGGTCTTAATTTATGGCGGGCAAGCCAAATGGCCGACCCTGCGGCGGCCTTCTGCAGCTGTTGTCCCAAAAACTGTACAGCCCAATGTCATCGATTGAACCCTTTCACCCACGGGACACAAATAACGTCCGAGCATCAATATCAGTGTGTGTGGCGCGCCATCAGTATTGCTCTGAGGAGGAATCAATCAAAACAAGAAACATCGCTAAGAGAGCCACAGGTGAACGTTGTTAAATGAGGGTGGCAACGGAGCTGCTTGTGCGCAAACTGCAACAGATGGAGAGGAGCTAATCTCTTTGCCATCAAGAGAAAATGCTTAATGCGCTGGCAGTTGCACAACTCTTCACGTGCAGCAAACACACCAAACTTGTCACAACGCAAGACAATTTAAGACAGGAAAAACAAAAGCGAAAGTCCGTGACAGCCCTCGGCGCCGCCAACCCCAACAAGCACAGTTCCGCTCGAGTTTGTTTTGGAGTGACCGGCAATGACAATTGTGGTTATTAGTTCAAGTGGGCAGCTCTGTGCAATCCCCCCCGCCACACCAAAAAAAAAAAAAAAAACCCCCACAACTGGGACGCGCTCCTGTCAGCTACATTCAAGTGAGGATATTACCTCTGTGAGCGTGACAGAAAATACAAAAGAAGATGAGTGGCCCTGCTCGCGACAATGTATCCAAACCTCTGTGCAGGCCCACTGATGGCGGATTACGCTGCACAGTACAACGGGGGCAGGGGGGAGAGAATGTTGATTAGCGATTTTGTTTGTGGGTCACATTTTCAAGTCCAATAAATCTTTAGACTTTATACTGAACCATTTTGCCCCTTTTTGGCATGAAAGGCTTGAAAGATTCAATGCGTGCACACATTGGCTGCCAACGGGGCCATTCCGACTGCATCCAAAGTGAAAAAGTAGGTAGCCCACTTGTATCGACCGGCATTATTGATTGTTGTTGAGTGATACTAAACGCATTCAAGTGGACAAGCATCTATCAAATCATCTTACTTGGGGAAATAAGAAAATCCTCCCACAATTTCAACTAAGAGTCCAGCTGCCTCAAGCAGCGCCGAACCGAAAACCGTCAGCACAAAACCGAGATACAAAGCGAAGCGTGGATTTTGTGACCCGTTCCACCCGTGCTACCATACATCTAGGTAATCCTCACAGAAGCCTCGGAGTGGCATAAAAAATTCATCACGCCGGCGGATGTGAAGAGATGCGCTCATCTCGCTGCCATGCGACAGTCAAGGCTAAACAGAGTCAAGTTAATGGGATGACAAGAAACAAACCCTGCTGCCTGGATACCCACGCATTAGACCGGTGCAGCACAGCACAGCAAACACAGGCTTTAGGTCTCCGTGCACAATATTAGCCAAGCACGGACCTTCATTAGCCTTCTGAAAAGTCCTAATCGCTCGGTTGGGGCTCAGCACTTTCAAACTCAATCTGCCCGCTTTGGGGGCTAACCCCGAAAAGTTCACAAATTACAAAATCACTCGTCCCTTTAAATAATGGTGCATATGCAATAACATTTGGCCTGTTTGCATGAGATTACTAGAGAGGCACAAAATTACAATTAAAAAACACACACACAAACTATCAGATGCAAGATAACTAAAAACTTTCCCCAACTAAACAAGTAACAGATCACGCATCAGTCGTCAGGTACATGAACCAATTGCAGATATGGGTGCCTCGCCTCAAATAAACAGCATATAGTACCAGTAGGTGGCTGTAATAGTCATCTTTTACCTAATTAACACACTGAGTGGGTTTGAAATGCTGATTTTCATACAAATACTAGTTATTTCATGATACTGGTAAATGCCAGTCGTTATACTATAATCCCATCAGGGGGGGGAACGGCTTCCATCCCTCCGAGAAACAGGATGTCTGGAGACAGCACGCTACGACGGCACAGGAAATAAGGCTTTGTTTGGCTTTGGGGTGTTTGGATGTTTGCTTACTGTGAGCTTGGGCATGGGGGGCAGGCCAGAAGGACTGCTGGTGTCGGTGTCCTCCTTGAGGATGTGGTCCGTCCTCATGTACGAGTCGTAAAGTCCATCACCGTGACGTGCTAAAGGCACAAAGAGGAATAAACATCGGAGCGTGATCAAGGGAAATGAGACAATCAATAACGCAGTCAAGGATACATGAAAAGGTGTAATCTAATCTTGTTGGAGGCGGGGGCAACATGCTAAATCCCATTGATTATCTTGTCAATCAACTACAATGTTGTGAAAACAAATTGGAGAAACCACATTTCCTGTGACAATCCACCCCATGCACGTATTGTGAGAAATACATGGTACCCAAGAGCATGGCAGCGACCTGACCAGCTTAGGTAGGGCTTAGGGTCCCAGATTGCTAGCGCTGCAAGTGGTATTATTGGCCTAATGGGGGTAACAGATGCCCGTGTGACGACAGTATCTTTCCGTCTACCCATCTGTCCATTCAAGCCCTTGTACCGCATGGACCAGGTCAGGTGTGCTCCTAAAAAGAGCTCAAAAGGCTATTCAATAGCAAAGGGCGTGTGCGCGTATGTGCGTGCGTGTGCGGGGTCACGTCACTTCATCTGATATGATACGGGCAAAATGTATGAAGGAGTCAACCTTGTAAGTGGTTTCTCAGATGACAGACAAAGGGCTGTTCATCTCGACAGTTGTTAGGCACCTTTTGTACCTCGCCACTATTGTGGCATGGCTCCAAGTAGCCGGTGACCATTTACACTGGCGACATGTTTGGTTAGCTGGAAGAAAAACAACTGGTGTTCCCTGCGACTGGCCCTTGAGAGTGTTCTGCGCACAGGCAGGTGCGTCACAGCTTGCGTCCCTAGTCAACAGACCTGCAGCGGGACAGATTAGACCTGCTGCCTGGATACCCACGCATTAGACCGGTGCAGCACAGCACAGCAAACACAGGCTTTAGGTCTCCGTGCACAATATTAGCCAAGCACGGACCTTCATTAGCCTTCTGAAAAGTCCTAATCGCTCGGTTGGGGCTCAGCACTTTCAAACTCAATCTGCCCACTTTGGGGGCTAACCCCGAAAAGTTCACAAATTACAAAATCACTCGTCCCTTTAAATAATGGTGCATATGCAATAACATTTCGCCTGTTTGCATGAGATTACTAGAGAGGCACAAAATTACAATTAAAAAAACACACACAAACTATCAGATGCAAGATAACTAAAAACTTTCCCCAACTAAACAAGTAACAGATCACGCATCAGTCGTCAGGTACATGAACCAATTGCAGATATGGGTGCCTCGCCTCAAATAAACAGCATATAGTACGAGTAGGTGGTTGTAATAGTCATCTTTGACCTAATTAACACACTGAATGGGTTTGAAATACTGATTTTCGTACAAATACTAGTTATTTCATGATACTGGTAAATGCCAGTCGTTATACTATAATACCATCAAACACTACATGATATATACCCTTGCTGTTTCATAAAATAGCACGTATCCCCAATTTGTGACTTTTGTTTTGATCACAAAAATAACAGCAAATCTTTTGCAAGTTTTGGATTAAAAAAAAAATCATAAATATGAACAAAAATAGATTTGAGTTCAATGTTGGGGATGACGCAGAAATAATGGTGCATATGCAATAACATTTGGCCTGTTTGCATGAGATTACTAGAGAGGCACAAAATTACAATTAAAAAACACACACACAAACTATCAGATGCAAGATAACTAAAAACTTTCCCCAACTAAACAAGTAACAGATCACGCATCAGTCGTCAGGTACATGAACCAATTGCAGATATGGGTGCCTCGCCTCAAATAAACAGCATATAGTACCAGTAGGTGGCTGTAATAGTCATCTTTTACCTAATTAACACACTGAGTGGGTTTGAAATGCTGATTTTCATACAAATACTAGTTATTTCATGATACTGGTAAATGCCAGTCGTTATACTATAATCCCATCAAACACTACATGATATATACCCTTGCTGTTTCATAAAATAGCACGTATCTCCAATTTGTGACTTTTGTTTTGATCACAAAAATAACAGCAAATCTTTTGCAAGTTTTGCATTAAAAAAAAACATAAATTTGAACAAAAATAGGTTTGAGTTCAATGTTAGGGATGACACAAGAGTCATCACACCACATCTTGTAATGTATGCAATTAATTAAATTGGGTGTAATCACAGATCGCTGGTGTGGGGCAGAATCCTATCAACTCTCAAACCATCACTTTTCAGGAAAAAAAAAATATGGCATGGTTACAGAGCCGGGAACATTGCATTATTATTGGCCAATAATTTGTTTCAAAAAGCATTTAAAAACCACGTGGGGACTGACCAATAGTATCGATTTGTGGAGGGGAAAAATATGAAAAATTTGACCATGTCTGGAAATAAGAGGTTTCCGCTCCAAAGTAAACACTTTAACTCTAATAGACAACTCTACAGTATACATATCATAAACACTAGTCATTTTATTTGAGAAAATATGACTTTAAAAGTTTGGATGGAAGCAAACGTTCAAACTGTCTTTATACGGCGAGAGGTAAAAGCTAAAGTTCAAACACACAACCGGCCAAAAACGTGATTGAGGAAAAGCTGACTCGTGTTCCTGATAATGTTATCAAGTTATGACCTCGTGCTCAAGTTATGACCTCGTGCAGGGAGCAAAACAAAAGCATTAAAAAAAAAAGTAAATAAAATCATCAGCAGTTCCTGGAAGGTGTGCCAAAACACTGGGAAAGGAGTTTCGTGGTGGACTTCTGAGAAAAGGGGCTTAATGTTGACAAAGTAAAGAAAGAAAGCCTGCATTCGTCTGCTGCTTGTTCACAAAGAGCCACAGTGTGACATTTAGGACCGGACAAGATAATTCATGCGCATTCATGGTCATTTCGTGCACAAGATATTTAGGTAAATGTAAAGCGAGGGCCTGCTAGTTAGACAAAACCAAAAGCACTTAAAAAGCAAGACATCACAGTTGGGATTGATTACCTGTTGCGATTGGGCCCTCTGGCTTTCTGCTTATGATCATCATGGTTGTAATTAATTTGTAATGCCAGCATCCGAAGTGAAGAAAAGTCCCAGAAAACCGTAAAAAAAAAGTTACATGGCCGACTGAGCTGATGGTTCCTTTTAACGACGAGTTTACCTGTCGCACAGTCACCCAAAGCTATCCTGAGTTGTGTTTTCGATCTTAACGTCACTCAGCAATCCGTTTTGCTCACACTTATTTGTGTATTGTGTGCGCTACTAATGTTAGCCGAGGTAGCAGCAGGGAGACGCTGGAGAAAGGAGGGTGGGGGGGTCGTTTCCCTGAGCTCGCTAGCCAGCTAGCCACAAAACAAACCACGTCCGTCGGGGAGCGGCTCCCTCTCCCGAAAAAAAAAAACACTTCAAGTCCAAACGGAACACCTCGGCGGTGTGCTCCGTGCGCCCCTCGCCTTTCTTTGTCTGCCAAGCGACTCGATCCAGAGCACCATTCCCGTCTTTATTCCCAATTAGTTGACTTTGCGGTTAGCGGCGCTCCCAACTCCGTTGAGTCCTCCGTCGGGAGTCGGGACGGCTTGGGGAGGGGGCTCGGGGGGGCTATCCAAAACAAGCTAGCGAGCCTTGCTCTCGCCCCATGCTAGAAGCGTGGCCTTTCCGCAGATCACCTGTAGTCAGCGCGACGAAGAAGCGGCGTTTAATCAGTTCGCTAGACTGCGCGAGGATCTTATTCGACGTCTCGGTGTGTTGTTGCTATGGGCGTCTTCAGTGTCTCGGCGGGGTGAGCGAGAAGGCTGTCGGGGAGTGGGGACGAGAGGGGGAGGGGTTCGGGGTGGACTCCAAGTTAGAAAGGAAGATGTCGCGCCCCCTGGTGGCGTTGAAATGTTAAACAGCGTCTACAAAACGCACCTCCGAGGCAATGTTTCCCAACTTTTATTTGTGCCAAGGCCCGTATTTGTCATTAAAAAAATTCTCATCTCGACAATACTTTTATACACAGACATAATGATGATCTCAAGTAACTCACAAATCATATGCCATTCAGTTGTGAAAAGTAGGTATGCGACAATTGACTTAATTGCGCCATTTTTCATGAGGCCATTTTCATGTGATCAGGTCGTGCAGGTCTGTTTTGTACTACTGTACTCTCAGAAAAAAAAATCTGACGTGTGAACAATGTTTTCTGCGTCTGTTTGTAGATATGATGTACAGTAGAATCTCCTCTGTCACCTTGATTTCCATACAGTGTTTCAATGATTATCGCATGCACGGCGTGGTAACTCCTCCTTGACCGCACAAGAAGTGTTCATATCTATCTGGAATATTCATATTGAGACCGATTTTGAGATTTTTAAAGGACATTCAGACAAAGTTACATCGAATTTGCGCATATGACATGACATGCCAAAATTTTGTTTCGCCGAACCTTGAATGGAATGGTCTGCAGGAGGCGCCGACCAGTATAAGCCAGCCGTCCTTTGCCAGCGACAACCTTTTTACAACTACATGGAATATAAATGAAGGTGTTTCCACCCAAAGACTCTTGACGGACAGTGGCCTCCTTAACGACTGTCAAATTACAAGGTGCACATTTTCACACTCAATATTGGCTCAATGATCCAGATGACTAGTAGGACTGTGGCTTATTAGTCATGTTCTTTTCTAATATTAATGCCACGTTTGGCCTACGAGTGTGCAATTTAGCTTAACAAACTACTGTGCTTTACTATTAACAGGACTAGCCCAATAAGTGGACACTCGAGTAGCACCAGCATGTGCAACGATAACTTCGCCTCGCTAGTAGTTGTCCTACCGATGTGTTTCAAAGTCATTCAGTAATGGAATAAAAAACGTTATTAGTAAGACACAGTCCATATACTCGTGCGCCCGAGTCATATGACTAGTATGCTGAATTGTTTTATCACCCTTCACCCTTGTCACTGTCAAAGAGAATCTCTACATCCTGAACTCGACAACCTCCAGTTCTGTCTCCTGTATTCTGGTTATTAGTACAATCTCCAAACTAGCTCCAATACATTTTGGCTTTATTAATGCTATGAACTGAATACATAAAATAGCGGCGTCCAGTCATAACATGAGATACACATGCACAGTGGGATCCAAATCGAGTTTCAATTGTCATTTGATCATGATTAGAGGCCGTAGTTTGCAGCTCTGTACCGTCTATAAAGAAACATTTCTCACTATGATGCAGTACAATTCTACACCACTGCAAATGTCAACCACAAGAATGCATGTCTCAGATTCTGGTATCACCTGTATTGTCAGTTTACAGTCCTCATTAGCTGCGCTATGTCAGTCTGTTCCCTGCCTGTCAAGTCCTGTCCAATGTTTCTAATTACTTTCAGTGTATTCAGTTCTTTACCTGGAATCTTTTTCTTCTGTCCTTGCTTGCTTCTCATTTTAGTGCATTTCCTCCACTAAAATGGAAAGCATCCTTTTGTCCCCACCCCGGTCCGACTGGTGGTCTGTGGTGACTTTAGGGTCGGCATGGCAAAGATCACAGGCCGCATCATCATTTAGTGGCTTTGTTACACAATCAGTGACATAATTTGAAGTGACAAATACAAAGAAACGATGAATTAATTCAGCAGATGGGCAAGCGCCTTGCAGGGCCAGGTAGGACTGTTTTTACATACGTACACAGTGTGTGTTTTGACTTGATTTGTCTTCTTGAAACTGGTCAGGCTACGGAGATGTATAGAGGGCTAGATATAGTGAGTGGTGGTGCAGAGGACAGACGGTGAGATCAGACCGGTGTGAGAAGGGCTTGGGGGCTAAATTAAGATGGTGATACATGCTGGACAAACGCTGATGCTAAACTAAGCTCTTTCTGAGAGGTGAGAAACAGGGGCCTGCCTATATACACTGCCATAAATAAGCATATTGACACTCTTTGACGATGGCCTCCAGCCCATATGCGCTTCTTTCCGAAGAGGTCAAGGTGTAAGCGTGAGGATCAGGTGGCATTTTAAAATCACAGAGCTCTCTGCATTTTACCACCCTGCCACCAAGAGATGAGACCAGGTGACACCGGGGGATTGGAGGGGTGGGGATGGGGGTGGGGGGAACTTGAAGGTCCCTGGCCCAGAGCTGTATTTGGTCTCGTAGTCTGTGATTGACACTACCACCTGTTGATTTGAATGCCATTTCAAACTAGAATGGGTCTTAAGAGCCCTAGGAAAAAAAGGGTTGGAATGTTCGCGTCCCATCCCATGCAAGTGTTAAGCCTCGAAGGACCTGTGAACATGCAATCACAACTTGTATATTTGCATTCATTTGCACCAAGCTCGCACTGTGACATCATCACCTCCTATGGCTGATGTCAAACCTGACACTTTGCCTTCTGATGAATTCATTTTGTGCAAAGTGTATTTTTGCTCAAGTGTGCATCTGTCTATACACGTGGAACCTTGTTGTACGAGAAACAAACTGAAACATGAGATAAAGCTGAACAAAATATAGCTTTGACTCTGGTCTTGAAAAATCATGCTGCAAATAACAAATACACACACATCCACATGATTTCCATAAAGGAATAACTTTTTATTATTTTAGTCTGATAGTCTGTACATCTCTATTGATATAGTTATTACACGCTTCAAGTCAAACAAAATGAGTTGCCAAAAAGGATCACGCCTCAACCCTTGGGCTTAAAATTAAATAACAGTCAGTCAGACACGCACATGCGCACACGGTTTGTTGGAATGACAAATGCGTCGAAGGACAGCATGGGAGAAAGTAAAGTCACGTAACACCACCTCAAAGAAAAGCAAATGATGTGCACACAATTTAAAAGCACGCATACAAACACTGAGGCACCTGTGTACACGGACACGCTGTCCATCCGTCGGGTACATGAACGGTTATGCGGGGACTTAGGAAACGAAAGGCACTGCCTGCGGGATCAGATGTTCACTGAGAAGCAAGTCGTTAGCTTCGTAGCAAAATCGCCTAAATCATTTCGAAATTATTTGTCACACTATGAGGAAAATACCAATGTGCTTGCAAAACAAAACAAAAAAAAATTGTCATCCAGGTTGTGATAATCCGCAAAAATTGAATTGATGCACATGTATTGTTTGTACTATTTTTTTTCTTGTTTTCCCCAAATGTTCAAATAGGCCTTACGCAACTATGGTATTAGGCCAACAAAGTGCTCATGGACAAGTGGCCTCATTGATCATTTCTTTTATATGTGAAAATGTATGAAATTCTTGGGTTGAATGAAATCGATTAAAAAAAAAAAAAAAAGATCAATTGAAGTCAAATTCATCATCTGTCCAACTCAATTGCAATCATGCACACAACGCACATTTTGATAAGCGTGGCCAAGAGCGTTTGCGTAAGAAAGTCCAAAGAATTAAAAAAGAAGACTACCGTTTTCACATTATCTCCACACACGCACGATGATGCCAAAAGAACGATGATAATCATCATCAGAACAACAACAAAAAAAAAAGAAGCATCATTTTCCAGTGTCTACTTATGGTTTCACATCGTATGCATCACAAACCCATCATTGGCACATCATAACCTTATATGATGATTTTTTTTTTTTTTGTTACTTTTTAATACACGTGGAAGCCATCTGCATGAGAGTGACAAACTGACAGGCCAGAACATTTTCCATGCAGCGGAGGTAACTATATAGTTCTAACTCTCTACTAATGACACCTTTTCCACACTTAATAGCACTTGGTCAGCTGCAGCACTCAGATTCAAGGATAGATATACTGTACCTACGTGCCAATTTGCTCTTGCACCATTACACTTTCGCTCTGAAGACTGCAGTATTATACGGTACTCCACACACTACTGCAGTGGTCTCCTTTTTCTTTTCTTTTTTTTGCTGCCTACTCCTTGAGTAGACTGTGGTTTTGTTGTTTTTTTTTTTTCAGTCAGCAGACCAAACTGGTTGTATTGTTCAATGGCAAACCACCTACGAGCGTTTTAATAACCGCTTGTGATCCAACAAATTATGTATCATTAGATGATGCAGCTCTGATTATGATGACTACAATCACAATAGAAAGTATTTGTTAAATAAACAGCACTGCCAAGCTCCCTGAACGTGTCGATCAAAAACTTCCAATACAGCTCTTCTTGCCGTGGACCTCTGTGCCTAATGTTGTGGCCAGTCGGTGCGCACGCCACTTTTATATGAAAAAAAAAAAAGCGTACAAATGTGTTTCCCACATTTTAAAATCATCAAGGTTGGATGTGTTCCTCTGAGTTTGGTGCAAACATCCTATTCGTCAAATGCGCAGAAGTGTTTTTGAGTCACAAAATGGCTTCAATTGCAGGTGGACCGTAGACATTCGGCTGGGTCTCAATACACACTTTTCAAGCCCCTATGCCACTGAGCAGGATAGACTTGCTGAAGCCGCAATCCAGAATGCCAAGATTGAGTCGATTGTTTTTTAAAGCTTTGTTTTGTTTTTTTTGAAAGCTTTGTTTTTCAATATGGCCCCTGAACCTCCACCTCCCTCCCGAGCCCACGTCTTCTATTCAAGCAACAAAATCAACACCAGATTCTTGCACATCAGAGTCAACATTTCAATGAAGGAAAACACACACTTGGTATGATTGTCCTTTCTTTCTGAAGAGATTCTGCAAAGGATAATCATGCGTTCGATTCGTCATTCTAAATGGGTTGTTTAGGTATGTTGTGAGAGACTCATGCATAAGTAACACTTTGCAGTAGCAGCAGTAGAAGGAGAGAGGGTCATTTTAAATGCAACGGAACACTTTGTAGTCCCAGCTGGGTTCTTGAGTAAGTCCACATACCCCTAAAGTCTCCTGGAGCTCTTCAAAGAGGGAGCAAGGTGGGGGTGTATATATATGTGTCCTGAGAAAGGCTGTGTGCGTTTGTGTGTACATGCGTAGACGAGCTCAGCTCCGTCTCCAAACCGTCTTCAAGGATGGCGTCTCTCCGGAGCGGTGATGGGTGGGCATTCAGTGTTGAAAGGGTTAAATCTCTCCCTGCTTTGAGGTCACATGGTACCAGGTTTGGGGTGGGGGGGCGGGGTCAGGGGTCGTGCTGCTGTAGAGCTTGCTGTAGTTTGCGTCTGTACATTGTATATTTAGATTGCACGGCTCGCACACGCTCCGCCTCCTCTTTGTCCAGGATGACCAGGAAGTTTTGAAGCTCCGGGACTGAGAAAGCGTGCCACTGTTGACAAAACACACGTTACTATTTTCAGGTCAGTTGTTCGGCATTCTATGGCTTTTCATTTCAAACAAGAGGGTTGTTTGCAGAAGTTACAGGCAGTCTGCCGGACGTGTATTTTTTTTGCTCTGATGATTGGCTATTAAAAAGCGCTAGCTAAATATCGCTAGCTAACAAAGTACAGAGGTTTTGTTATTGCTTGACATGTATTATTTTTAAGGGTTGTGAAGGCAACACACTCATGTGCTTTTGGTGCATTAAAAAAAAAAATCCAATCATCTGTAATTTGTGTTTTATAGTTTAAACCATTAGTATGGGTGTAAAAAAAAAACAACCTTGGCTTAGTCATGTTTTTTTTGTTATTAGTGAAAGGACTGGGTCCCGACGCACCCTCATGATTGGGGGTTTATTCTATTCCTATGCAATGGCATCATCAGTGTGTAGTTCGTAGACAAAACGCCTCAACAAAAGATAAAAGTTGCCCAAAGACAAAGTAAAAAAACCAAAAAGATCAAACTTGAACTTGCTTGGCGGAAAAACATGTAGAAGAGTGCAGTAATCGGAAACAAAAGTGTGCTTTGTCACCTCCACTTCTCCAGTCTCGTTTTCTTTGAGGACAAAACTGAGCCGCTCCGGGTCAGGCCCTGCTATCAGTCTGAGAAGAAGGGGACGCTCACACAGAGGAAGTTTCTGGAACAAATCTGTCAAAAAAAAACACACAAAATACCAAAATTGGAATGTGTTCGATTGTATGTTGTATGACATTTCGAGTTTTTACTCCTTCCTTACCTTGTCCATCACGGTGCGTCTGCCTGTATAAAGCAAACTTGCGAGGGTTGTCCAACACCATGAACTTTTTCAGCAAGCCCTGGATCACCTCTCTGGTTGTTGTCGTGGAACTGATGTGCAACTGTTTCACGCAGTCACAGGGGAGGTAGAAGGAGGTTCGGTCCTCACCCTGCCCACAGTCTCGGCCCTCTGATGGTGAGCCATCAGGGCCTCCCGGGACCGGCACCTCCATAGCCGGCACTGTGACGGGTCGACTAAGCCTCAGATGGACTTTGATGAAACCTGTGTAAGAGCCGTCTGAGGCCTGCGGCACAGTAATACATCAAAGAAAAATTAGAGAGAAAAATTGAATATAATGGGCCGTGGCTATGCATACAATATCTTCGCACTGTCGGCCGGAAACACGATCCAAATATGGTCTATTTTATTTACATATATACACACACACTAGTGTTATTACAGCCAAACTGCTGATTGTTGTGAGGTGAATTGAAATGTTTTTTTTTTTTTTTTCAATGTGTATCCATTTCCGAGGTCTCCATTTTTTGGGCAGTTATTTCCAAAAGATCTGAATATGACAACTCACTAGTTTCATGCCATTCTCTGACACCCGGGCGTTATATTCTTCTATCCTGGTGCGCACCTCTTCTTCTGGAAGGTCTTTTACACCCCCCTCCTCTTCCTCCTTTGCTTCACTCTTCTGTTGCCAGACAAAAAAAAAAAAAAGACAAGCAATCATGCAGTGTCTATTTCAGCCACAAGATGGCGGCGCCTCCCTCAGGAAAGCACCAGCCTCTTTGATGAATAAGCTCGTCGCTGAAAGGATTTTACCACGCACACAAAAACAAGAAGGTGAATGAGGGACTACAAGAGCATCCTCATCTTGTTGATGCATTCAGTTGTTGCTTCTTCATCAATTTCCTGTCCTACATCTTTGCCAAATGCAACAATATGCTACTCTGACCGGATCTGAATAGGATGCAGATTGACACTTTAATATTCGTATAAATCTTCTCTTCCAGGCAACCAGCTTTGCCACTGAAAAGGGGAACAGGAAATGTTGCAAATGAAGTGCGCAAATGACTCAGTCAGCATCCCTGCACCCGATTATTGACTGCGCGCCATGTTTCTCACTCATTATGACGTGGAGGAGGAGGGTGAGAGCGATGGCAGCGGCAAATGACAGCAGAAGCAGGAGGTGAGGTGGTGGTGGTGGGGGCGTGGGGTGGGGAGGTAGTGAAGAGAGCGAGTAAGGGGTAAGGAATGATGAAAGAGAAGCTGCTGAGCCAGCCTTAGCAACACAGAGTTTGACTAGGTTATTTATAGTACACTCGGAAGCATCCTCTCTATCTTACATATATTTTTTCTTTCCTCTGTTCCTTTGCATTATCTGGAGCAGAGAAAGAGAGAGGGAGAGAGAGAGACTGTATGAAAGCGTGAGAGAGAAATGCAGGTCAGGAATTACTTCTGAAGGGAAGTCCTCAGGTTGTGTGCTGGAATCTGTTTCTTTTCTACAGAGATTTGCACATGAGCGAATGTGTGCATGTCTATGCATACAGACAGCTTTGGGTATTCAACAACACAACGCTCATATATATACTGTAGCTCATTCTAGTTTGAGATAACAATAATTTTTCATACAAACACACAAATTGTCTATTATGTATTTGAAAAATCAGAGTCCTTCAGCAGCTCTCTTATTCTCATCGGATCGGTCAAGACATGGTGAATCCTCAAAAATCCAAAGCGCTGAAATTTGCTCAAAACTTCATCACACATGACATCTTTCAAACTTTTCTGGAGAGAGTTCAGCAACTCATTTTGGATTAACTTTTGACATTTTGTGCTAAATGGAGAAGAGGTATACCACAGACAGCAGATATTATGGGAAGTAACCCGACTCACAATAAAATTTACAACAATGGAATTGGAAGTGTTAGCGGTAGAGGCAAACAGACATTTCACTGTGTTGCAGAAAAGAAATATATTGCTCGCATAATTTGGAGAATGATTGACAAAAATCTATATTCACTCAAGATGGACGCCAAAGTCAGGCAGAACGTATACGTTACAACACACGAGCATCAATGTGTCAAAAAAAAAAAAAAAAAAACCAAAATCCTCTCGCTTGGTGTTCGTAATGCTGGGACAGCCAAGTAACATTCACATGACTTAACCAAACGAGGAAACCTGTCTTCATTCTGAGCCCACGACTGCAGCAGGTTCTGCGAGTGGTTGCAAATACAATCAAATAAAAATTCATTCTGGTACTTTGACGGTTTATTGTGAGCTGCTTACATAAGAACGAACAGAACAATTGGGGGCTAAGAAAAACATCTGAGGAATATGCATGATATGCATCTAGAGGTCCTCCCACGTCAAAGGCAAGCGCATTGAAAAGAACCTCGCAGGAATTCCTGCGTTTGTGTTCGCCTCCAAATGCATCAGAGGCACAGGCATTCCTCTTTGCATACCGGCAGCAGCGATTACAAAACAATACTTGTAGCTTCTGACTTTCTCCGTTTCATAGCATTTACATTTAACCTTTTTTTTTTGTAAGTGTCATCAGATTCACTTCTTTTGGGTCTTAGTTACTTGAGAGCAACTTTCATTGAAATGTGAATCAAAGATTTCTATCCAGTCGATTTTACAGTACGTGATTGTGGAACTGGAGAATTATGACAGCCTAAATGTGTAAAAGAGCTGTTACATAAGGGGACACACACACACACACACACACACACACACACACACACACACACACACACACACACACACACACACACCTCAGGCTGACATGAGGATGTGTTGATGCACTCAATTTTGATAAGACCGGACACGAGAGGTCACACAACTGCTTGAAAGGTTCCCGGAAACATTCAGTATTTGTACGCGCGTGTGTGTGTGTGTGTGTGTGTGTGTGTGTGTGTGTGTGTGTGTGTGTGTGTTTTAATCACACATCCCAAAAAGTTCAAATGCAAAAAGCGAACGCACAAACTAGAACACCTGCGCTACAGCTCACAGTACACACACAAACACGTACAAATTTACATCGCACGTTCATACACGCACATGCTCATGCATTTTTTGGGATATGAAATCAGAATTGGAATAGAACTCAGTCGAGCACAGAAGCTTTCCAAGGTTGAACTTCAATCTACCCAAAAGCATGTACTCTATGTGCAACTGTTCTGGAGATGCCCTTTCTATTGGACAGTCATGATACCGAAAAAAAAAAAAGTGTCTAAGATAGTGCCGTACGTGTTTATTTGTGCGACCGCATTTTATTCCTGAATTAATTCACCACCATTGACGGCTACGGAAGTCAAAAGGTCCATTGCTTTACCGTGGGCTGGCAGCGAGTGGGTTTGTGTTGACAGCAACGAATGCCCTTTACTGTCAAGGCACACATACAAACATGAACGGCCTGTTAACTGTGGGTGCACAATAAAAATCTGGTGCACTGCTTACCCACTGAAACAACTCATAATGCGAGGATGTAAACTTACTGGGCCGTACCAGTTTTGATTCTGGGGCAGAGCAACTAAAAAGAAGGCAAAAAGAGAATATCATTTCTTTATTCACATATTGCTATTACATTTGTTTCCCTGGCATTGGGAAAAAAGTGTCTCTTAAAAAAATTCTATAATTGATCATTATTATCCCGACAGTCAAAAATAAAAACCTTATCTACAGTATGATTGCAACGATGTTGAGTGAAATACAATTTTCACTCATTTGTTATTCATCAGCCATGTAACTCACTGCATTAAAAAAGGTAGCGCCAGAGAACAATGCAAACAGCCACTGCTTTGCAAAAAAGCAGCGCGCATATTAAAGCTAGCAGGTTAACGCGAGGCTAAAAAGTGGAAATGACTCAGAATGAAAAAGAGGATCTTAACTCCCCTTTCACTGTTTGAATGAATGTACCGGTATGTATGGTTGTGTGTCTGGAGTCGAACACAATCGCCGCCTTTCGCACTGAGCACTTCTATGCACAAGATGCCACGCACAATCGTTTGCATAACCTCCTTTTCATATTCAAAAGCGCGGAGAAAGAGGACATGAATGTACTTGATGATGTACAGGAGAGAGCAGACACTCCCTGATGCTCCTGTGCCATAATGTCATTTGCAAGCATCTTCCTCAGGCTATGAGAGAGAACAAGCTTCGCCAGCTGGCAACAGGGATGCTGGCAGCAGAGTCAGGCTAAGCCCGATCAGCATTACGTCTCAAGCTAACCCGAACATGCTGACTACACAGCTGGTCAATTATTGAGGGATTGTACCTGGGCCAAATTAGACACAGAAGGTATCGCCGGGTCAGACGGCGGGGGTTTCAACTGGTTGAGCTTTAGTCTTTTATTTTTCGCTCGTCTTCGTAGAAATGCACCCACAGAGGAACCTATAAAGTGCAGGTGTCAAACTCGAGTCCCGTGGGCCAAATCTGGCCTTACCACATCATTTTATGTGCATGACTCACCGAAGCAAATGTGAGTTTTGAGGTTAAAAAAAAAAATTGAGTAAGAAAAATCATTTATGCTTTTTATGCACTATGAATGTGATTTATAAATTGTTTTTAGGCGAGCGAAAAGTAAAAATGAAGAATTGAAATTTTGTGGTTGCACAATTGTGCACACCCTCATATAGGTGGGGACGTGGCTATGTTCAAAAGTAACCAGTCACATTGACAGTCATGTAAAATGGGAGTCATCTCACACCCGTCAACATTTAAAAATACATCGAGTCTGATAAAACCAAAATGTGGTTCAGCTTTTCTATTGGTCTTTTTCTGACTTTTTTTGTTGTCTTCAAGCAGGAACTTGAAGGTTTTGTGCTAACACTGAGTGCTATTTTCAACTTTACATAATTCCATCCCCTGTTGTCGACTTAAGCTTATCTAAGAAATACAGCCCCTAAACATGTTGCTGCCACCACAAATGCTTCACTGTAGGCATGGTGTTCTTTTGATGATGAGCATTGGTGTGATGGCAACAAAAACACGAAAACAAATCCTCCCAAACAGATTGGAAAAATTGTGTTTTAAGTATAATGGAGGAAACGGACACACTGGAATTAATCCTGTATGACCGACTGGGGAGGAAATTATTTGCTCTCTTAAAAAAAAAAAGTTTGCATTTTAAATGGCAGAAAACACTGTTTAAAGAATAATTTAACAAACGAACAGTGATTACGTGGTATAACTCAATGATATTGTATCGGTTGTTGTATCGGTACATTTTTATGAGCACGGACAGGTGCACAGTATCGGCAGTGATACGATACTGTTATCGATACCTCTCAAAAGAGCGAAACTCCATCTAAAACTCGGAAAACAGTAGCACCGCCGAGAAAATGTTTGACCACTGGGCGGAGCCTCTTCTGTGCTGTACTCTGACTGGCCGATCAGTGTTTGGGGATGATTAATTGTACTTTGTCACAGAATCCCGCATTCGAGTGTAATGACAACATTAGGGAGGTTGGTATTGAATTTACAAGTTGGTGATGAGGCGAGGTCTGCACTCTGACAGGAGCAACAATATGCAAAGTATTGCCGCAAGCAAATATCATGTCTATGTGTGGAGAGGCAGACCCCCCTCCCAAAAAGCAGTTGCCATGGTACCCCCCCCCCCAACTTGCTACAGTTAGGCAGTAGCCAACACGCACGCACGCACCTCCAACAGTCAAGTGCTAGAGTTTCAGCTTTGTTTCTACGGAAACCTCTCCCACGCACTGAGGAGGTTGACATCATTACCTCAGTTAAAAATACATGTTGCGGCTTCACACCTCAAACATGCCCCAATGTTTGATCCATGTGTGCCCCCCCTCCACTGTCATGAGGCATCAAGGCTGGAGGGATAAGGCTGACGTGATCAATGTTGCTAAATAATGTATGACTTGCCATACATACATGCAGCAAGAGGCTGCCCGCAGTGTCCTAACCACTTCCTGCTCAAACTTCTGCTTTTCTTGCCTTCAAGTTTCTCATCCAAATGATAGTTGAACAACAACAAAAAAAATCCCCCACCAGCGACTCCTCTGCTTGGCGCCACGGCTACCCGCAAAAGTTTTGTACCTGAATGGAATGCCTGGGTTTGCGGAAGAACGACGTCTTGGCCGTGAAGAAAGTGAAGTCTTCGTTCTCATCGTCCAGGCTGCAGTAGCCGCTGCTCATGCTGTTACTGCTGGTCATGGAAGGTGTCGGCTCCGTGTTGACAGTCATGGAGAGGTATGGATGGCACAGCTTGACAAAGTCCCGCTTGAGCCTGACTAGTCTCCCTCAGAGTGTTTTAAGTCCCACCTGTGACGGCGATTGCAGGGGGGGAGACCAGGAAATCCGAGAAGCAGCGTACAAGTGACACTTCCCCCACGAGTGTTTGTTGCTCTGGCAACATATATGCGCCTATACATGCACACGCGCCGAAACGCACGGCAGGAGGTTACCTGGCCCTTGTGTCCTGGAGTCACTTTCCAGCTAGGTGTCAAGTTCACCCACCTGACAGCTACTTGCTACACTTGCAAACTAAAAGTCACCATTGTGTGCGCGCCACAACCACATCCTGTTCTCTTCTTAAGAATCATCTGAGCGGTGCTGATGTTTATACGGAGGGAGAATTTATCTAGTTTTGGAGCGCGTCAGAGCTCACGTTGTGTAGCAAACGATGCGTAAAGTCGAGCCGGTGCCACCGTTTACGTTCTCCTCTTCGATGAGTCGCTTTGGCAATGCAAACCAAGAGACTGATGCCTCCCTCGCCTCCTCTTTCTCTGCACCCGCTTTCCTCACTCACTCGCTTGTGCAGCCTCGCTCGACCATCTGTGGTTATCAGGCTGAGAGCACCCTCCCCCTTTTTCGCGCTCGCTCTCTTTCTCTCTCTGCAGTGCAACATCATTTCCTCTAACGGAGAGCAAGGGGGGGGGGGGGCTGTTGATGATTGAGCTCCTGTTTTACATATTGTGCGTACCACGACTGCAATGACAGGAAGATGTGTAGACAGTCAGACCAGAGAGGAAGATGGCTGTTATGTGTGTCGGTGTACCTCTACAATAACAAAGGCAAATGTGTTGAAAATGAATGGATGGCTCATTATACTGGAATTATTCAATTTTCAGGAATATTGATAGATTGTGAGCTATAGGTAGTTACGAGCTGTTCCACATCCATCCAGCGCCACAGTTTAAAGGGGAAGTCAACTCAAAATTTGTCCTCCCGATAGTATGTCCTATGTAGCCCCACTAGTCTAAACGTGGCTTTCTGATTAATACTGTGTTTGTGGAATATGAGCTAAGCAGTAAAATCGACACGTTTTTGTCCCTCTCAGGGGGCGGCCATTTTGCCACTTGCTGTCAACTGAAAATGATATCATATTTCACAATCATGGCTCAGCTTCAGAAAACAGATGAGCGATGATTGGTTCTTACCGGAGCCCTGAACAACTGTGATGTCATTTTCAAGTGACAAAAAGTAGCAAAATGGCTATCCCCGAAATGGCAAAGACCAGGTGGATTTTGCTACTGAACTTCAAAGTGGAAGTCCACCCCCAAATTTTCTTGATGATAATATGTTCTATGCACCTCCCTACTAGTCTAAACGCAGAATTCTCATTAATATTGCACTTGTGAAATATGAATAAAGCAGCAAAATCCACACATTTTTATCCATCTCAGGGGGCGGACATTTTGTCACTTGCTGTCAACTGAAAATGATATCCAAGTGCCTAAGGGGATCAGTTAACGGCTGTCAGGGCTCACCTGTTTTCTGGGTTTGATCATGTGTTGTTTGCAAGGTGAAAAAAGGGGGGATTTTCTTGCTTAATTCATATCCCACAAACAATATTAATCAGAATGCCATTTAGACTGGTGGTAGGGGGGCGAGGACATATTTTAAAAGAAAACGTAGTTGGCAAAAATCACATGATTGGGAAAACAAAGTAAAACACACATAAGAGGAGAATAGCACATCTTATCTGAACGAGAGGAAATGTATTTTGTAGCGTGAAATGGGAAGCCTCCGCTAAGTCAGACTTCCTTGTCGTAATTCAATAATTCAAACAGCTCACGAGAATGACCGCAAACACAGCAAGCATTCAAAATGTATTGTCCAAAATATTATACACGGCTAGATTGTATAGGCGTGCCTAATATTACGGCGTGGACGTTGTAACGCTGTCAACATTGGTTTGTGGAGAGTTGATCTTGTGGTACTGAAAATGAGAAGACCATCTAGTGAATGATTACCCAGGTTGGAGATTAAACTGACCTCTAACCTCACGCCGACCCTTTACCCTGCCTCCTAACTCCCAATGAGCCTGTCCTCCGAAAGGCAAAGCCGATTCCCCAAACACGCCTGCCATTGAATGTAGGAATACTCATTACATCTGTATGCGCATTTATTTTCTCTGTGTGTAATTCATGGTTAACATTTACTCAGGTGGTGATTTACCAGATGACTCCTTCAAATGAGGCTTCCTCATTTGGATGCTCTGCACGCTTCTTAGGTACTTTTATGTTTAAAATGGATACGTGCGCGTTCACTGTGCATGTCTACGACGTCCTTTCACGGAGGAGTTTTGACCAGCTCCATGCCTATCCTTATGTCTGTATTATACTGCCCCCATGTGGTCAGGGCGGACACACCAGAAGGAGCAGCAAAATGTCCACTGAACTGAAGCAAATAATGTCCAGAAACATTTTTTTTTTTTTTTTTACATTTCACGGCGAAAAGATGGCTTGAGATATGAGTGTCGTGATTTAGGAACGTGGTCATGGAACAAAATAAACTCAAGGCACTGCAGTATTACAAATCAGGGCTGTGCATCTCTCCAATAAAAGATGATTCGATAAATATCTTCACATAGCACCCATCTTTTAAATCAAAACCAATTTTCCAATTCAAAATATTTTTTGTTTTTTTAATTACCCCCCTGGTATATATCATAAATGAGACTGATTGAATCCGATTTTTGAACCACCGGTGAAATTTTGCCTTTGAGGTCCCAATTTTAGGTCCCCATGGTGACACGACTTCTCATGTGGGGAGTGTGATCAGTCATACCAGACTCCTCACTGCTGCAGAAGTTCGGAACTATAACATAAACAGAGGCCTCAACCAAAGGTGACACTCGACCGTGCAGCCATTATTGAAAGTAAATTATCTGCACTATGTAGGTACACAAGAGATTTTTTTTTTGTTTTTTGACAGGAAATCAATCAAACCCCGACATCCCATACATACACACCAACACAAACAAAGGGGAACCCCACACAAATAAATAATTTGACATCACAGAGTGAGTGTTTTCTGCTACATACAGTTGAGAGAGGCCTGATGCACTCCGAGCCATAAAGGAGAGCAAATGACAGCAAGAGAGCGAAGAAGACCGCAGGGAAATAAATCGCCGTCTCTCTGTTTACTGCGCAGTACCAGTGAGCTGAATATTCAGCTCATTAAAGTGAATCATTCATTTGTCATTTGCTTGCTTATTTTAAACATTGTATTGGGGCGGCGTGATAGTAGGGGAAGGTTTGTTCACACTCACTCAGAGAAGAGTACTACCTGGCTTGCTCCCAAGCTTCTAATTTTATCTCATCTACCCACTGGCTGCTGACATTCTGCTGCGGGCCCGTGCGTCCGTGTGACTCGCGCTTTGTGTGCAAGCGAAGAGTGTGCGTGTGTATGTGCTGAACCGCGACTGTGTGGGTGACTGCAGCTGAGAGGCCAGGAGCACTGAAAAGTACACGCAGAAGTGATTTGTATAACTATACCACATAATCCTTGATTTCCACATTTTGCCAGTAATGGAGGCCTGGTGCATGTTTAAGTGTGCTTCCTGTTATTGTTGGGTGGGGGTGGGGGGGTTCTGAAAAGAAGAGGTTGTCTACCGTAAAAGGGTGGACTTGGAGAGATGTTGAGCGAAGCACCGTGCAATTATTTGACACACACACAGACACACGAATGCGTGTCCATGCAATCCATCCGCACATAATATTCAGAATGCTTACTTTGTGTTTGGGGGTGGAACAGCGGCTTCTGGGAAATTGAGTTTCTTCAGGCTTATGGTCCCTCTGGTTGCAGTCCAGCTGGACTTGTCTCTCACACTCCAGATGGCAGGTGTAGGTGCAATCTGAGGAATGCATAAACACCCCAGTTACACTCAATAAATGACAATGAAATGATAAATGATGTAATTTAGCATTTATAAAATCCATATTTAGATCACCCAGTCTTCACGTGCATATGTTGCAAACATGTCTCCCCCCCTCCCACAATTTTCAAAATCCCCGCACAGATGCAAACCTCCTTCAAAGGGGGACAACAGCGCTATCTAGTGGCAACATTCAAATTCACACCAATAATTGTGGCAATTACTATGACAAACATATTGGTGTGATCGTCATATCCTAAAGATCACATTTTATAGTGTGATTAGATCTATAGGGAAGAACAGAAATATCACGTTTTTGTTGTTACAGAGAACAAATACAGCTAAATAAATAAATCCGATGCTTCAAAGAGACCACATTGTACAGACACATGCAAGGACCATGTAATGTATACCACACAATTCAGTACACTAGAATGCTGACAATCCACTTACACACACAAGGTACAGGAATAGCAGCACTGGCACTGTGAACTATTTTTTACTGCTTGGCTAGAGAGGAACAGATTTACATTCTGCTCCTAAAACTTCCCCAAAATAAATTTGTCGTGGCCAGAGGCTTTGCACAAACTCTTCAGTCTCACAGCTCACGTCTTTGCCGTTGGTCACACAGTCCATGCAAAAGAAAAATAAGGAGATTTTAAAAGCACACAGGCAAAGATAGAACTGCAGCTCGGAGGCGACGGTGATTCCTAAATCGTTTCAATTTTTCACGCGCGCGAGACTCACAAATTAAACTATAGGCAACAGATGCAGTTATATGTCATTTTTCCCCCCACAACTTTTGTGATAGATGAGTGCAATGTCCTGGTTCACACTGCATCAACACTGTAACCATGGCAACAAGCCTCTTTGTGCTCATTGTAAGGGCGATATTTTGTCAAATAGAGCCAACTCTCCAACAGCAGTTGGGTTACAATTAGTTGATGGCTAAGAGATTAAAAAAATTACTGACATAAATCATTTGAACTCAGTTGCCAAACACAACGGCAGCACCGTAGCACATAAGCAGTTTCTCAGATGTGCATCCATGTTTATGTTCTCTAGATTTCTCCATAATGGTCCTTTTTCATTGGGGATGAGCGAGTGCTGATAACATGGATCGATATCGGGCATATACCAGCCTTATTTGAAGGTATCAGATTCCCAAGGAGGGTACCGATACCAACCACTGATACTTTCATACTTAAGGAAAAAAGGAAAAAAAAAACTGTCATCAAGTAAGTCCTTCTCAGTAGTAGTTGTTGGTGCTATACCGCGGCAGTGTGACACATCGGCAAATCATCATCTGCGTCGTAAAGAAATGTCTTCACTTTTTTGTGATTGTGTTAAATGACCATTTGTATATCAAAAATACTGCAGGTAGTGGTACTTTTCTCCCAATAGCTGCAATTGAGTAAATAAACAGTCACCCGGTCACAATTTGGGAAAAACGCGATTTAAAATGGAAGATGACATCACGGGCAGTATTTAGATTTTTCAGTCACGTGAAAATGAAATGGTTTCGAAATTCCGGCGTCGTCGTACTGTACCGTATGAGCCGAAAAGGGTTCACATAGAGTACACACAGACAATGAGGGGGCTTGACGAGTCGAAATGTGACGTAGAACGGGGAGTGGCGGCTCGGGGATGAAGCGTCTTGCTGACAGGCACCTAGGAGGTGTTGGGGGAAAGGCGAGTGCTCAGATAAGCAAGTGATTGTGTTGCGCTCACTTCTATTTAGGGGCGGGTCACTGCAGAAAGATGAAAGGAAACACGAAGAGGAAAGGAAGAGAGGAACTCCTTTCCTGCCTGCCTGAGATCATTTGAAGGTATCATTTGGGAAAGTTGCATTTACAGTAACTGTCCACCCATCTATTTTCCATGGTGCTTTTTCTCATCAGGGTCACGGGGTGAGCTGGAGCCTGAGTCTATATATATGTCGAGATAAATGAGAAAAGAAAAATACTGCATGGTGGGGTAGAAAATCAGCTCATTAATAACGATGGAGAGGGGCTGGGATTCAATCAATGATACTTTTTCAGACATGTAGGTTAAATTGCTTTTGCGTTTTCTCTCTGTGTTGTACATTTAAGCGGTGGACATCATTTGCATGTTCGGAAGAAACAATGTAACATAACGTAATCTTTTTTGGGGGGGAGAATTTAAGAAAATTATCGTGAAAAGTGTTCATGTTCAAATTGTGTCTTCAGGATTAAAATCTCAAAATATCATCTTTTCATGAGGACTTTTAATGTTGGTCACAATGGTGGTACTGTAACTTGAAGTGCCAAGGATTTTCTCAGGTGGTACCCGATGTCAAACATTATTAGTTCAATTCCCATAAAATGCATGCGCTTGGGTAGAACGCTTGAGTATCATGAGAAAACCAACGTCATCATTTAAACCAGGCAGACAGGGGACACCCCCCCACCCATCTTCCTGTAATTCCAACATCCGTTGCTGCTCCCCGTTGCAAAAAAAAAACCCAAAAAAACAAACAAAAAAAAAAAACCAAAACAAAAAAAAACCCCAACTAAACAGCCTCAAAAAATGGCACAGTAGATTTCAATCCCAGACATGATGGTTATTGTTGGCAAGCTCAGCTACAACCTTGGGAGGAGCGTTTTAACTGTCTTACTGTGGAGTGAAGTGAGAGGGAAACACCAGGAACACTCGCAGGGGTGGAAATTTCCCTTTGCGACATGCCCACAGTGGGATGATCATGCTTCTAACAAAGTACCAGCATGTCACAGTTCATCAAACAATCACATTCCCACGCCGATAAGATGAAGCCACGGGAGTCGCCGATTCGCAGTTCGCGATAAACAACAACAATATTTCAAGAATGCAGATAGAAATGTGACGGTTAACCGCCCTGGAATCGCGATCCAAAAGAGCATTATGGTAATTAAATGTTTTATAAAATAAAGTGTTTCAGTGGTTGTGATACCTGTAGCGGTGTCGTGTGTGCAGTTTAAGTTGATCCACTTCTTTGTGTGGATATGCAGGGAGCGCAATTCAGCCTTTGTTAAGTGTTAATGGACCCACATGTCTGTAAAGGTCAGTGAGGCATGTTGACACTTTTGTTTGTTCCCAGTGTGAGAACGCTGAGGGGTATCTGGGAGAAACTTCTGTTATTGCGCAAACAAAGAAACCTGACATTAAGATGAGCAAAGACCAGTTCTGCTCAACTGCACTGGAGTCAGGTTTCAGTTTCAAGTCCACTTTTCTTTTTTTCTTTTTACGCCCAACTTTTCATGATGTCACTTTTGACGGTATTAAACTCTTTATCAGAGCCGTGGCTTCAAGGTCACGACGACTTGTGCGTGTACTGCGATGTTGTGTGTTGCTACATTACACTCACAACCTCGGCTGATCTTCCATAGCGAAATCCCCCAAACACAAAACCGCCACCACACACACACACGCACGCACGCACGCACGCACGCACGCACGCACACACGCACACACACACACACACACACACACACACACACACACACACACACACACACACACACACACGTCCCTGATCCCATCTTTCCGGTCAGACTACTTCTAAATTGACACTGCCTCCAGAAAGAGAGAAGTGGTCATGTAGATGAAAGTGTGAAATGAAAGAAAAACTCAACACAATGAGATAAAGAGTGTGTTGGAGGTCAGAGCATGACCTGGACAAGCTCATGAATTCCCCCAACAAAACCCAGCTGTCCTAAAAAACACAGTAATAGAGTGATGTAGTTATATTCTTTACTAAGCCACATCAAAAAAGCAAAATAATAAAAGCACCTGACCATACATTAGCAAAATGTGACTTGACCACATTACATTAGGCCCCACAGATGCATACCTGAAACTCCGGATGTGACAACGGAGGTAATGAGGATTGTGGATGGTGCGCAGGGGAGGAGTTAGGCGACCACTGTTACGAAGATGCAAGTACAAAGGCATTATATTTGCGAGACCTGAAAAACAATGCTGTTGAGTATGACAGCCAGAGGGTGACTTTTGTACCATTGAGTCATGAAGCCATGCTATTTCATCACGAACAAGTTGTATGAGAAATACGATTTGATTTACAGTAAACAAATAAGAGATGGAGGTGGTTTGGAAGCCAGAGGAGCAATAAGATGGGTGTCATCCACATAGCAAGGAAACTTGATCTACAGATTTCGAATTTACTAAGAATCTTGACAAAGTGAAGAAAGCAGATTACAAACAAATGAGGCCCTAGAACGCAACCATGAGGAACACCAGTAGAAACGCAGTTTCTACGCAAAATATAAATACTGCCGTGATCCCATGTGCCACCCATTGGCTTTGTATTAAAAAAAAAAAATTGCATAATCCTGTCTCATGATTTGCTGTTTAATCCTGTCCTACTATAAAATATTTACTGTTTTATCGCTGTAGAAAAAGTGAGTAAAACAAAAGCACCTTTTTCCACAGCATTATCGCATGTGGTACCTGTGTGTGTGTGTGTGTGTGTGTGTGTGTGTGTGTGTGTGTGTGTGTGTGTTTGTGTGTGTGTGTGTCAATTGCACTCAGCTTGTCTCCATAGAGGCCTGCTTAAGTGGAACATTTCAAGACATGCATATCTCTGGTTTTGCAAAGTCGCCGCCCTCATAGTTCTTTGGAAGCCCGAGCAGTCGGAATGTTTTCCCATCGGCCAAATCTTCACTCTTCTGTAATGCGAGATAGCGTGTTTCAGAAGCAGGGACGGAAAGACTTGGGATTTATATATATATATATTTTTAAACAGTACAGACAAGTCGGTGTGCGACAGGGACAGGAGGGGAAACATGGAGATTAGCCTAGTTCTTGGGGTCATGGAGGATTGTCGGTATGGCGCCAAATAGCAACATGATGGGGTCGCATTGTTGGTTCACCATATCTGGGTGAAGAGGGAGGGGTAAATCCGAGTTTAGGCAACTCTAAGTCAGGAGCGATGCTCTTAACACGGTCACTAATGAACCCAAAAGGGGTCTTACGAGGGTATTAAGAGCATCTTTTAGCCAGTCTGATCCCATCATCCTATCATAGCTCATTTAGAAGAGCTATCCATATTCTCAGTGCAGCTAATGCATCCCATCCGTCACAATATCGGAAGGAATGAAACCGATGCACTTAAACATTGTTGCTCGCTCTCTTAATAAGCACTCGCCGCACAAGTGCGAGGTAACAAACCGCCAATTTGGAGGTAACATATATTTTACTGATGCACTTCACCTCCGAGACTGCGGCATCTTCCTCCGAGCCAATGCCGCCATATGTCTGGCAACAGATGCACACCTCACCAAACAAACAAGAGGAGATTTTAATTGTGTTTGTTTGCGGAAGGATTCTTGCTGGCTGAGCTGCAGATGGATGCCGCTGAAGGCTCAAAGTGGTGCTTCCAAAAAGGGCGGCCATCACGCCGTTACTTTTGCACTTAATTTCACGGTGTGAATTCTGACAGTGCAATCATAAAGAGCTTTCATGACGAGTAAGCTAATCGAGGTTGTTGTGCATTCTGTTTGCTAGTGAGCTGAGACAATGCGGCTCATGGATGTCACACCAATTAGGCAGTTGACCAACAATGATCTGGTTCATGAAAAGATGAATATGAATATGCATAAGTGTAGGTGGGTAAAGTATATTCACGCAAAGCGTTGGCATATGTTACTTATGTAGCACAAACATGACAGCACTGCTGTTTTCCTTGTGAAGCACTCACCCACACTGAGCGCATAAAATGAGCCCAACGTTGTCATTCCCTTTCAGACCGATATTTAAATTGCAGTTTTAATCCTCTAAATGTGACCCAAACAACACTTTTGTCTTCCGTTTTCAGCTACGAACAACAAATAGCTCCTTAAAACGTTAGGTAACATTTAAAGCAATTCTCTCTGTCTCTGTCTCTCTACAAAAAAAACCCCAAAAAACAACAAAAACAATTTCTGATCTTTGACTCTCAACTATTCAGTAGCTGACTCAAACGGCCTTGAAAAATAACACTGGAATATTTGCGCTTTCACTTTAACTGTAGGAGGCAAAAGCAACGTTTCTACCAGTCACTTCCGTTTATCCGCGGTACAGTTTGCAACTGTAAAAACCCTCATCTAGCTTGTGTTTTTCCAATGCAGTGTGTGTGGGTGGGCTTAGTGATATGTATAGTTTGACGTCACAGCAGAGTGACACAGTTTAAGCCACTGATGAATTCACCAAAAGACAACACAATCCAAATCCATTTCAGTTCTTTGTCAGCCAATCATCAGACTCCATTTTGTTCAGCTCCACCCGAGTACGATATTGCGATTTGAACCCCAACAGCTGGGAGCCCATATGTAGTATGGGCTATATTTTAAGTTATTTTGGTACCCTTAGCAATTTCTGGAAAAATAAAACTTGAGCATGCTTGCGGATAAAAGGTTAATGTAGCAGTTAATGCTAAATTAGCTTCTTCCAACAAGTTAAAGCAGAGGTCAAAATCAGATCCCCTGGCAAAAAAATGGAGATAAAAACAGTTTTAACTCCTCTCAGCTCCCCAAGGGGTAGATAGAAGCTTTCCAACCAGTTTTCTGTGTTCGAGGGGAAATTCATGTAGGCCAATGCATCATGTGGCGACGCCATCCTTGTAATTTCCCCGGTTTGGCAACTATGTCACGTTAAGCTTCTAAGCCTGCCACTTTGCCTGTGACCGCGTTTTATTATAGCTCCATCAACTTATCGGTACTTTTTTTTTAACATTTCAGACACGTCTATTAAACTCAGTTCATATGACCGTAACTGAGGCATCTCCATGGCAACCCATCAGATAATTTTGCCAAGTCACAATGTCTGACCGCTAAAGTCACCAACTTCAATCGAAGCATTTTAGAGAATTTCCCTAAAGTAGGACCAATAAGGTTGTGTGTGTGTGTGTGTGTGTGTGTGTGTGTGTGTGTGTGTGTGTGAGACAGAAGATAATTATAGGACAGAAAAGAAGAAGGGAGCGAGGATTAACTGGGTTTCCTTCCTGGGAGCGCCATCTAAAAATATCTATTATCTTCCTGCGGTAGCCTGTACTATTGATCCTTTTTCTAAAGCCTTTTGTGGATGCATCGTGACATCATTAGGTGAGTCCTGTGAGCAGGTTTGCACAGTCGGGGGTGGGAGACACTCAAAAACATGGAAATGTGCTGCAACATATTTATTTATTTTTTTTACTTGAGCTGTCAGTTTCCTGCAGTGGAAGCCAATCAATAAAACTGCAGGGGCCTGCATTTTTTTTTTTTTTTTTTTTTTAAACACTGGTCCCAGTTTGTGCTTGAGTTACATTAGGCATTCATCAATCTCCTGTCCCAACTAACATTAGTTGAGCTGGATTTGGAAACAAGGGGCCCGGGGGCGGGGGGGAAATCGATGCCATACAAACATCCTGCTACAAATACGAAATACAATAGTTTAATTGGATTTTCCGGGTATCTTTGGCATGCTTTCTCCTTCTGTGTTGATTGCAGATCTCTCTGCATTTGTTTGTTCTGTTTACTGGACGATTCTGCTGATCCCAGCACATCTGCACTCTTTGTGCAGGCTGTTCACACATGATGGTGCACAGAAAGTGAGCAGATAGAAACAGAGCAGTCGCAATATCCACAGCCCGCAGCCTGCCTTTGAGCCACCCACACAAAAAGTGTCCAGTCATCACATCCCCCCCTTTGGGAAACAAAACAGCGACCCGTCTTTTCATCGCAACAAGGCAGACCTTCGCTCGTACGCAAACTTTAGCTCTCAGTTTTCTGCTGGTTCTGCCTGAGCTACGCTCTTGCGGTCATACCTGAGGTGGGGAGCAATGACCCGTTGGAAGCTGACCTCCGAAGCATCCTCAGGCCATCGCTCCACGATCGGGACTTGGGCAGCCTCTTCAAAAGTCGTCCCAGCCGGCGTGACACCTGCCCGAAGCAGGCGCTGCTGACTTCCCCCTCCGAGTCCGCCCGCACCTCCTCCAGACGAAGAGACACCTGACCGAAGAACGTTCTCCCCACCGTGACACCTTCCACATTCCCGGACCGGCCCTCCACCGCCGTCTCCCTGCCCCCTCCGTCTTGCCCAGGTGCTACCTGTGCCATGGACGGAGCATGGTGGCACCATCTGGAGGGCATCGTCCCATAACCCTCGCTGGCTCTTCTCTGCTGCCCCCGCCTGCCCCTGTCCCCCAGAGGGCTGCCCCAACGCCAGCCCGCCCATGGCCCCCCTCTGCCATCCCAGCGTAGCCACTCTGCCACCGGTGCCACGCTTCGAATAAAGAGCCCCTTCTGCGCTCGCTCTGCCACCCCTCCACCGGTACTCCTCACCCCGCTAATGCTCTGTCGCCTCTCACTTTGCTGGGACCTCCCGGCCCCGAGGTGCTCCTTTTCCCTCCATGGTCCGATTCCTGTGAGCGCAACGCTTTTCCAGCCCTCTGTCGGTCTGTACTGCAGCACCCACACTCCGCAGTGATGTGCAGCTAGCTTAAAGAGACAGAGACCCCCACATGCGATATCAGCGTCACTGTACTGTGCATAACAGCTCTCCTCTTTCCTTCCAGCAGGAGCGTTCACCTTCTTGCTTCTTGCTTATATTACGACAAGATTTACCATGAATGACACTCGCATTCCGTCTTTGCAAGGACAATCCAGTTTCATAGGTTCGATTTTTGCACATCAAGTGAATCATCTCGAGTGTTTCCCTTGCTTCTTTTTAGTGCGCTTCTGGTTATTAACAGGCAAGCCCTACGTTTTAAGGGAGCAGAAGGGTTTATTCAGCACACATCCTTCCATTTTCTGTTATCTATATGCTCATTAAGAGCACAGGTGTATGCCACTTGACGATAGGTGAGAGGCGTGGTACACCCTGGACTGGTCACCAGCCAATCGCAGGGCAGCCTTTCCAACCTCTATTGCAGGGGTGTCAATCTCATTTTCGTCGCGGGCCACATTGAAGTGACCGTTTTCCTTCGAGGGCCGTTATGACTGTGAAAGTATTTAAAGGAGTCAAGAATAATGGTTGATTCAACGATTGTTTAAGTTAAGATTTGGTAACAAGAAAATGCTTACAATATCTGTCTTATTTATTACATATGAGGAGGTGAAATTTTGGCTCAGATTTGAGTTATCATGGTAGACGTTGACATGTCTGATTTGCTTTCGCGGGCCACATAAAATGAGGTGGCGGGCCAGATCTGGCCCCCGGGCCTTGAGTTTGACACCTGTGCTCTATTGGGTCAAGGCACATACTTTCCTCTAGAAAAAAAGTCACGGTATACCATACCAAAGAGAAATGTCACAAAATGGAGACTGAAACTCTAACCCCGAGTTTAATTGCGTAGTGTGAAATCCGGTTCAAATTTGAAATAAAGTGAAATTGGATCATTTCTCACAGCACACTAATGTGGCAGCGTGGCTGGGAATTCCAGCGTGAAAAGTTCTACCGTACCTTGATTTCACCTGTGTTCTCATCGTTTATTAGGATCACAAAGCCTTAAGGCAAGATTTTCTGAGGAGCGCCTTTGCTTTGTCCTTCTGCGGTCCCACTATCCAACCACCAAGGACAATCTAAATATAGAACGCCTGAACGTCCTCCCTACGAGCAGGGCATGGTGGCAACAAGGCCTTTCTGCGTAGAATATATCTCTCATCTTCTAAATGCAACTTGCCATTGCAATCGTGAATCAAAATTACGCTGTGTGATGCAAACTCATGTACGGTTTAATATTTGGGAAGGGGGGGGGGGCATAACAGATGAATTAATGGAGTCAGTTGAAGGACGATGGTGTTTCTTCTACGCTCAGTAGTTTCTTTCTTAGAGACGACTCGTCAGCTCCGGCGGAATGTTTTTAAAAAGAACGTCCATCACATGTCTGGCAGAGCTGCGACGGCACAAAAAGTTTGTGAGCCATTGAACACAACCTTTTTTTTGGAGGGTGGGGGGCGGGGGGGTTCTTCCACTGTGAATGGCGCCTTGTGGAGAACCAATGTGGAACAGATGAGAGGCTCGACGGAAACAAGGCCTGCACTGTGTAGACAAGAAGAGACCAAGGAAGAGATGGTCTGAAAAATAAAGTCTACCTCAACATTAGTTCAGGTGCCCGATAAAGAACACACTGCCGTGACCAGGATTCAAACCCGGATTGCCGCGGCTACAAGCGAGGGTTACTCACCACCACACGACCACGACCCTTGTACCAGAAGTATTCGGGCAATAATATTACACTTTCTGTGACTGGGTCACAGGCCGAAGGTCATTGTACTTTTTAACAATCGGTTCAGGGGTATTTGCTTCCCAGGGCATTCACCTTGTGGGCCAGTGCAACAACTAAAAGGCTCGCGGGGAGCCAGAGGGATAACAAAAATGTTGGGAAAATGTTGATGCACTTTTGTGTTCTCTTTTGAGACCCTGTCATGTTGATCAACATACAGCAAAAGCAGTACCGTTGTTGCATCGGAACACCTAATTAAGACTTACAGGTGCTAAATGGTGCCACAACAGCACGGTTCCCTCAAAGCCTTAATTAAATCCAAATGTGACATCTGACTCGTCTGCCATGCCTGTAATCCCAGTCTCTCCATCCATCAGACATAATCCCGGGCAGGAGACACGTAGCAGGGATTAAACGGGCTGCCAATCTCCCTCCCTCCCTCCCCCCCTCTCTGCCTCCCCCCTCTCTGCCTCTTCTGATACAGTAAACTCGGGTTCAAAAATACGTCCTAGACAACATTGAAAAACCAAACGTGCAGCATCATAAGGATGATGAAGCATGCAAACTGAAAACGGGAAGACCTGGAGAAGGACACGACAAGACCAAAGATGTATCACGCAATTTGTAAAAAGATTGTTTTTTGGTTGCAAGAAATCCAGACTCAATCCCTGTGATTTTATGGGTGTTTTTTTTCAAAGTGGATCATGTGTGCATGCATGGGCAGTTTCTATTTTGGTTCTTCCAAGCCACAAAAATATCCAGAAACACCGACATTTATGTTACCCCGCATGGCTGCACATCCATCTCTGATGTTTTGTGAGAAAACGCTGCAGAGTGGACCATTTATTCTTAGGGCCAGCAAATAAAATGACCACCCCCCCTTCAAAAAAAAAAAAAAAGAGAACTTTTTTTGGTCCTGTGTGCCTTCCGAAGAAATTCATGACCGACAGTAATCTTTGCTCTCGCTTCACTGGGCGGCCACTCGCTGATGGAACATTAAATCAGACAGCCCCGCAGCGCTGCGGACACTCGCGCGAAACTTTGCACGCCATATACATTGCATCACTACAATCTTGCACGACTTTTTGTCATCATATCCTATGTCTCCTTTGTCTTAAATTTTCTATTTGTCGTCCCCATTAAAAATCTGTGATACTGCTTCCCTAGACGTTAAAAGAAAAAGTCTTATCAAAGCAGACAGCCAGGAACATGAGTTGTCAAGCGTTCTTGGGTCCTTTGAAAGGCACTATTATTGTTATTAGGATAATTAGAGCACACTGCTTGCATACATTTCCGCCAAGGCAGTCTGTCCAAAGACATGGAGACACTGTAACCCAATTGACTGAGGCAGTACAGGTGTTTGTGATGTCAGCAGTAACCACGTGACCCCAGCAGAACCCTTCCAACGTGTTCACCAGACTGCACATAAATAGGCCCCATTTAAATCGGTTGTTTCTGGAATGCAAAAGGCAACAACACATCACTCAAGATGACAAAACAAAAACCACCATTTTTCCTCTCTTTCTCTTGAAACAAGAGCCATAAATCCCGAAGCGAGAACAAGGAGGCAAAGCTGGAAGGACAAGATAATGAGCTTTCCACGGGTAAATGTTGGCAGCATCCGTGCAGCAAAATGTCAGCTACCAAAACAACAACTGACTACTTGTACTCTCTTCGCGAGATCTGAGGCTATAACCGCCCATACTGGAATACACACACGCTGAGCATTGCTAGGCGGTGCAACATTTGAGGACTTTGAAATGTCTACTAGTGTATTGCTTGGCGTCGGGCGGAATCCTTGTTCCTCCAAAATCATTGCTTTTCAAGAGAAACCCCCAAAACAGTTCGTTCAACCATGAACATTATATCGTCAAAGAGTGCGAGCCATTTTCAACTTTAGATTGATCACCAATAAAAATAAATAAATAAATACACCCACACGTGTGGCCTGACCAACAGTATAGATGAATGAAAAAAATGCAATTGTGACATAAAGAGGTTTGAGCCCCACGGCAGCGACATGGACAGCCTTTTGACTATTTTGTAACTCAATTTTAAATCGAGAGCCGCGTGATGACCTGTGCTTCAGGTCTGGCTACTACAGCACTTTTTGTCCTCACGAATAAGACAAATCGGTGCACGAGTAGAACAGCTATGCGCACACCAGTAGAGTGACTATGTCTCACCCCACATAACTAGTAGGCGGAAAGCCCATCGAGGATTTTGTCGATAGCCTTGATATTCAGACGAATCGCATGTAATGGTACACAGTACACACATTTGTCCTCAATAGCAAGAGACGAGGAGAATGACTATGAAATGCTAGTTGAGTGACTGTGTCCTACTAGTACATTTTATTCCCACTACTAGTGCCACTTTTTGCCTACTATTATATATGGAAAATGACCAGAGTATTTCTTTGGAATGCTTGATATATATGTTAAGGTCCATGCCATGTACTAGTACACTCTTTATGCGAATTAGTAAGGCAATTCAGCACTATGGCAATTATTTACAGAACGCTAGTTCAGTGAGTGTGTCCTACTAGCTGTTTTTTCTACTACTAGTGCCAGTTCAGGCTGAATATATGGAAGGCTGTGAGAGAATACCTCATACTAGCAACTAAGCTTTTTCCTCACCACTAGTAAACATCCTGTTGGTGTCACGAGTATGTTTTCAGTTACTAGTCGTGAGGCAAAAGTGTGCACTAATACCCATACCGAGAGACCATTGGAGTACTGTACTCACTTTGACACTCGAGGGCCTGCGCGGTGATCTGACGGCTGCAAGCGTCACACCAGTCCTGCGTAACGGCCTTGGCTTCGAACCGGTGTCCCGCACCCTTGTCGGCCGGGAGCGGGAAGATGGCCCAGGCCTCCCTGCGGGGAGGCTCGGTGCGGGCCAACCTCACCACTCCGGTCCTGCCCTGCGTGAGACGCTCCAGAGGAAGACCCCCGTTCTCGTCCCGGGCGGACACCGAGCTAAAAATGCCCTGGTGTCCGACCTCTTTGTTGGTATGCTCCCGTCCGCTGTGTCGAATCTGCCGGTGCCGGGAAGCAACCGACGCGCTGTTCGTGACATCGACTGGGGCGCACTGGAGCGCAGCCTTCGCGTTGCGGTCCCGAGAGTCTCCCCCGGCCGGGGAGCTCCAGTCGGAGCGCACGCTGCCCTGCTGCCTGGCTTGGTCCGGGCTACGTGGCGAAGCGGGGGCAGACGAGGCTCCTCGTCGGCACCCACCCGTTGGAGACCCGCCGGTTGCGACTGCCGTGTCGCCCGTTGGTCCTACAGGCAAATGACACGTCCCGGCTTGGTTCGCGGCGGTAACGGAACCGCATCTTCTCAACATCATTTTCTCCCAGGAAGACTTCCTCGGAAGGGTGATTTTCTTCCTGCTGGCAGCCGGTTTGAAGACCCGAAGCAGAGGTTCCGAGTCCAGCCTGTGCTGGGCCGGGTGTTGGCCCACCACACTCGCAGAAGCCATCGCGGCTGCAAGCTGCTTAATGTGTCTGCCGTGTTGTGCTCCGTCCGTGCCTTGAATGTTAACTCAACTGTCGGGTGACACCAGCGTGTCACCGTGACGTCACGACCCGAGAGTTCTTCGAAACCTACGGGCGCGCTCTCTCCGAAGCGACGTGAACGCGCTCGGATTCTCAACTCGAACGTTAAGTGTCTTAATTGTTGAGTGCTCGGCAGATTTCTAGTAAATAATCTGGCCACAGAAACAGAATATATATATTGATCCACTGGTGAAAAGGACACTTTGATTCGCTCCTCTTTCATCTATAACTGCTTCAGACATCAAAGTGCATGCAGGAAAGTGGTTAAAATAGCACGATTGTTTGTTTTGTCTTGTATTATTTTGTCATTTAATGTTAACTTTTCTTTTGATGGGGGCGCGCACACCCGCAGCGGCTACTCTTGTTTTATGTTGTCTTGAGAGGGAAGAAATTTCATCTGTGCCTTATACTGTACAGCACATTTGACAATAAAGTTGTACTTGACTTGATATTCACTGCATGGTTTTATCATAAGAGTAAGCAAGAACAAAAGAAGCTGTGAGCGACTTTGTGTATTTTGTACTACTCTCTTGTAAATATTTTCACCAACTGCTTCCGTATACTGTACAGCACATTTGACAATAAAGTTGTACTTGACTTGACATGGTTTTATCATAAGTAAGCAAGAACAAAAGAAGCTGTGAGCGACTGTGTGTATTTTGTACAACTCTCTTGTAAATATTTTCACCAACTGCTACAGAGATGGCGACATAAGAATTTTCATGTGCATCAAAATGAATTCATTTTTGGACAATAAATTATTTAATTAGCAGTATCGAAAGAAGCAGTACCGGTACTTGAAAATAAACCCAGTCATCAGTCAAAAATGAAAAAGACAGAAAACTGGCAAGAGAAAACATGAATTCCTGGTTTATTAGCACAACGTATCGTGGCCTGTGATTGCTTGAATAACCAGTTCAGGATGCAGTCTGTCATCTGATCGATAGAATTCCTTCCCATGACTTTGAAAAGGATAAGCAGTATAGAAAGTAGATTGTTGGATAGATACAATTTATTAATGAGGTTTGCAATGAAGTGAAAACCGCACACACGAAATCCCTGTGGTATTTTGTCCGCCATTATTACGTTACAATTGTGTTTCGAGACACATTGCCACTGATGATGACATGAACAGATACACCTTCCCCATTTGAAGACGAGCAGTCTGTCTGTATTGATCAATTTCTTTCAACAAACCATCAGAATAGTTTTAAGATGGAGTCTCCAATCAATATAATTCCATAACTGTTTAAAACACGCGTGGCGCGACTCTGCTCAACTGTGTTTTCATGTTCGAATCATTTTGGGATCAAAGTCGATGCATCCATGATCTCTTTCACTCAAAAACAAAAAACATCCACAAATACAATACAGATGGCGTTTGTTTAACTGTCCTCTCTGTGTTTATCAGTAAAATTATGATCATGTCTGTGTGTGCATGTGCCCGGTGGAAAGTAACAAAGTGCGAATATTTTCGCAACACTTTTTTTTTCTTGGAAAGTTTTACAATTCGTCCCTACACTTGAAAACATCTGTAATTTGTACTCTTTGTCCAACTAGGCTTGTTATTGTCGGTCCACCTCCACAGATGATGACAAAACATGGAAAAAATAAGTTAATAGAAACCAGGTGGGGGGAAAAGGGCCAGTTGCGACATTAAGTCGCGTGAACCACGGTGATTTAAGGATGGTGGCAACAGATTTGGACAAACAAGATAGAACAAACAAGAATCATAACGTTGGAAGGAGCACTGAATGCAGCTGATACCTAGCTTGCTTGTTTTGTAACCTACAATTTGCCCCCATGTATAATCAGACTTGAGCTCACAACCACAAAAGGACATTTAAATAAGCACACATTAAGTATGAAACTTGTGACATTTGGGCTGCAGAAAACACAGGCACATGAACATCCCCAACAAGGAGTTTTTGTTTCTTTTTTATTTCAACCACACGGTGAGTCATCTTCGCATGTCCGTTAGTCGTGGAAACTTGAGGGGGCATTAAGCTAGTATTTACTTTCACTTTTCTTTTGTATGAGAGAAAATGATCCCCCACAGCAAAACAGAACGAAAGCTACATATGTAACAAATGTTAACCCTTTCATGCACCCTGTCACCTGATCACATGACAAGCTGTCCACTGGAGTAACCGCTGTCCCCGAAAGGGTTAAAACAAAGTGCGCTCACCTGTGCACAATTGAAGCATCTGAAAGGGCATTCAAGCCTGACCTTTAAAAAAAAAACTCCCCATTCTGAATCTATAATCTGTGCTTGTCTTGTGTGGATCATGTCACAACAAAAGCGGGTCTTGCAACATGGAAACAACAACACAGGGACAGGCTAGAAAATGACTTGAAACTACGCTCTGGTTGAGGGGGCTTTGACTGATTTAATCACAGTGTGTGACTGCAGTAAACAAAACAAAAAATCATGGGAGATATGACAGGCTAGATAGTGAGACGGAAGACTTCAGCCCCTTCAATGAGGTCAGAATGCCGTGACATCCCTAGTGGAGTGATATGTGTAAATATGTAATGAGATGCCCCAAACATGACAGTATGTTACAAATTTAACAACACTAAAATGTATTATGCCCTGTGATTGCTTGAATAAGCATGACCATGACTTTGACTAGGATAAGCAGCATAGAAAATGCATGGTTGGATGGATAAAAAGTATTAATGAGGTTTGCATTGAAGTGCCCGCTGGCAAACCACACACACAAAATTCCTCAGCGGTGTTTTCTCCCCAACTGTGAGTCTTATCTCTTAATTGGTTCGCAATCTGCCGTCTTCAGCTCCCTCTTGCAGCAGGCAATCTTTGATAGCGTCACAGCAGTCATCCAGCAAATGTTCACCAGGCAATTAAAACGAGCCGCCTGTCACAGTGTGGCAGGCCGTGCCAAGCTCGGTCTCACAGCCACTGCAGAGTTCACTGCTTCCAGACTGCAAAAAAATAAAGAAAGAAAGAAAATAAGTGCACGCGGCACGGGAAAATGAATCTGGTCATGAACAACATCGAAGCCATTTTACCAACCTCTCAATAATGGCGTTACTACACTGAAGTTCCCGGACCAGAATTTCCATTTCTTCTTTTAGGTGGTACATCCTAGGCCAAAGAAAGACATGCTAGCATGAAAGCTGTCTGTCATTTGCATTTACACACACTCACAAACCTGGACACCATTTGTTCCTTGTCCCTGAGTGGCATTTCCTGTTGCTGCTGTCCTGTGCTGCTTGACTGTGGTGTGACCAAGATTTTGTCCAGTGTCTGAGGTAAACAGATGACACGTTGCATTCAAAGACGTTAAAAAAAAAAAAGTGACAACTGAAAATGGGTAAATTAATAGGATTAAAAGATTTGGGTCACACTTGGAAGAATAAAGTCACAATTTCAATGGTAGAAACGTATACCTATAAGATGACGACTAGTAAGGTTTTAGGATACTCCATCACTATAAGCAGTATAGAGCAAGTGTTGGCGATCCTACACCGACTGGGTTTTTCAATACCGGTAATCTAATCACTTAAATAGCAGTATTTAACATTAAATAAATGGAGGGCAAATTTTGCCATTCAATGTGAAAATAATTTAGTTTCCTCTTAAAATGACAAATAAAGATCTATTCTTTGAATTTGTATCTTTCCAGTGTGGCCCTAATATGAAAATATAATCAAATATATAATAAAAATATTCATTCAGTTATGCAAAGCAAAATCATTTTCATTTAGAGTGACTAGTGGTGACTGGCTCCAGCTCACTTTGTTTTGGTGCTGCTCAGTTATCGCAAGATCAGCCAACAGGCCCGTGCAGAAGGAACTGAAGTCTTGTAGATGGCTCTGCATTTCGAGTAAAATTCTGCAGAAACAGTCGAGACAAATTAATTCCATTGCTTCCTATAAGACCCTGTAAAGTGAATTCAGAGATCTGTTTCTAAATCCATTCATGATTCAGGGCTAATCCCAAAAACCTATAGAGCACCTCGTTGTCGGCTGTGAGTGTATGCACTGTGACAGTGGAAAAGGCGCAAGTGCCAGGAGGAGAAAAGAAAAAGTGTGTGTGTGTGTGTGGGGGGGGGGGGGGGAAATCTCTTGTACTGGTGTGGCCACTTGAAAGCGCCTCATTGTCTGCCCTGAGTGCTTGCACATTACACTGAGAAAAGGCTTTACAGGGACTTTAAATGTGTATTTGTCAAAATAGGTTCTGTCTGAGCTGAATTGAATCCGGGCTTCGGGTAAGCGTCACGTTTCTGCGGTTCAAAGATGCTCTGACCTGCTCCATGTCCTAGTAGTTTCCAAGAGATCCTTGTATTTTAGCGCACAGTTTTCTCTGGTGAGAGACTTAACCCGCTTGATGTGTGAGGACAGTTGGATTCTATCAAAGACGATGACAATCAGGTTACGCGATCACTTTCTTAGGGTGCAAGAGCAGTCCAACGGTTAAGTGTGACACATACTTTTCAAACTTGTGGATTTGTTCGTCATTATATAGCAACTCTGTGAAGAAAATAAAAAAGTTAGACAGGGCAACACAATCGGGAATGTGAAGTTAAGAGACGCACGCATACTGCCTGAGAGTCTGTCTTTACGGTAAAGCTGATGAATCGCCACAATCTTTTGAAGGAGCATCTGCATTTTCTGACAGCTGGAGGAAACAAGAGGTCAAAGTTCACACCGCCGCGAACGGGGCACTTCCTGCTTTGTACCTTTTGTCACTGTTCAGCGTCTCTGCAAGCTTGGCCTGCTCGATCTGCAAGTGATCCAGGCGGTTCTGAAATTCCTGAATGCCTGCGACGTACCCAGGCAGGTGATCATTGACCTGAAAGGATCAAAGCGGCAGCCACACATTATGATACCTCGAATGTGTCACAAGTAACGTCGGCATTTCCGGTTCGCGCTGTTATTAACAAAAGTGCCAAAAGAAGGAAGCGCCTGATCTTTGTTGTGTTTAGTTATGTATCCCTTTCCAGCCAAACCAACATATATCAGAACCCAAGACAAATGTGCTTTTCTTAAATTTGAAACTAGTGTGAACTTTCCCATTGATCCAGTCGAAGCGACGCAAAATGTCCCGCTTCTGTGTTTACAGCTCAGCAAAGGCTCACTTACTTGCTGCAACCTGTCACTCTTATCAGCTGCACTCAGGTTTTCTGAAGCGCAACGATCTCTTCGTTATGCGAAAGACACGGGAGGAAAAAAAGTTAGGATGAGGGCCTGTTTAAAATTCCTTTTACTTTGCCCGGAACGTGTGCAAAAGCAGACTCACAGAGTGAATATCCTGTGTTGTACGCCGAGGCAAGACTTGAGCCTAATGCCGATTTGCGCAATACTGTGCATAGCTTCCCCACACTCCCTGCGCAGCTTCATCCTGAAATACAGTAGCGACTTCTTTCACTAGAAAAAAAAATGCCATCGTAATCACTTGACATCAGGCGAGAAGCTTGAAGATGAGACCCATCGCATTTTCTAGAAAGCCATGCCTCAGTAATGCCTGTAGAGAAGATGTGACGTTTAATATTTTGTATATGTATACGGTATAGTTTGTACATGTAGCGTGTTTTCTCTTTGTTGGTCCTTGTGTTACTTAACTTTCTGATTCATGGACGGCTGGATGGATGACACGTGATATGACAAAAGAACGGCCATTCTGATTTTGTGGTAGAACATTCCAGTGCGAAGTGTAAATAAGAACAAGAGTGCTCCTCACATGTAACTGTAATACCCCTCCAGCAAAAGCTCTCTGTGTGAGTGCAGCAGTTGTGCAATCCTCAGATACTGGTGGACCACTCCAACTATTAACTGCAATGACATCAAAAAGGGAACGGTAATCATGGCTTGAGGATTTTTTTTTTTTCATGTAGCAACATGATCAAATAAATGAAAAAGGTGCGACCTTGGTGAAGTTGTAGTCGGCCATGACGTCAAACTTGGCTGGAATGATCGGAGTCTCTGCTACAGATGGGCCACATATACACAAAAGCTACTCGTTAATGACAGGCGCTCATGTCCAATACATTGTAAATTAAAGTATGTGCGTCTTACGTTCCCTGAAGGGCAGGCTGCTGTTTGCTTCTTGCCCGCGACTCAGCAGGATGAGAGGCCTTGTGGCTGTAGTGTGGGGGAGGTTGACCACCTTCATGCTGCCCTCTAGTGGGAGTTCATGGCCCAAGTAGAGCAGCTGTTGGTGCTGGACATCAATTCCAGTCTGCATTGCCACCTCCTCAAAGAATCCGGATACCCTGGGTAGATGGACAAAATACGAGAAAGTTGTGGCTATACAATACAAACAATACTAATTGTCTGCTGATATTTCAACTGCTTTGTGTTGACCAACAAACATTCTCAAATGTGCGGACTCACGTGTTGTAGTGATGTATGTACACGCAGTGCGCCATAGCCTGCTGGAGAGCAAACAGGTGCACTGGTTGTCGTTGCAGGATGTCTATTGTGGCTGTGATGAACTGGTCGAAGCCCCAACACCTCTCCTGGTCTGCCTCAAGTATACCGGCAAGTACAGGAACCAGATGCATCTTGAGACCCCTATGGAGACGGTCAAAAGTGACACGGTGAGCAAGAAGAAATAGCCGTGATAGACACCGATGTATCACAAAGAGCATTTTCTAACTTTTTATGAACCATAAATGCTGTTTAAAAGAGCAATCAAGTTCCAATAATCGGGGAAGTGGCATACTGCGACAATTGGCAGCTGTCCGGCAGGTATGAGCTCCACTCTATTGGTCCGTTCTCGACACGCTGTAATCCAGAAATAGCCCCCGGTGGTTTTTCTGTGGTGATTTTATACCTGCACAACAAAACCGGGGGTTAATAACAATAACTTCGATAAACATGTGCTGACAGTGCCATCGAAAAGCGCAGTTAAAGACCTACATGGTCTGCTTGTCCCTGCGGGGCCCTTTGAATGGCATGAAGGGGAGAGACCCTGTGGCAGTGTGGTAAAAGGTCACCCCGACGCTCCACAGGTCCACGCTCACTCCATACGCCTTCTGGTGATGCGCACGGAGCACCACGCGCTCATACATGTCTGGATGCTATCAACAAACGCACAAACAAATATACAGTAGACTTTTTCTAGAAAAAAATATGACTCGGAAGAAGTCAACTTCAGAATCCATCGAAAAGATTAACTTTAACAAATGGCCGGAAGGTAGCGTGTGGGTGTCACTGAGTCGGTTAAAACAATTTCTGGTCGATTTTTGGCTTGGCTACTAGGTTGACCCTGGATTTTTTTTTAAATTTGTGTTTCTCATCTCCAATTTGATAAAATGCTTATGCTCCTAAGTAAACATGAAATATTTTACCGGGACTCAAAATATTGTCAACCAGAAATGGTCACTTCTGCATATATGTACTCCTTTATCAACTTGATGTGTTTTAACCTACAGACCAATGAAGGTGGTACAGTAATCATTTTCACCACAAGAGGTCGCAAGATTCTCTGACACCTTTCTGCCGCTGTCTGGCATAGTTCAAATGTCTCTTTAATCATTCAGACTTCCTGTTCTTGCGTTGCAGCAACTTTGGATTATTTGTAGTCCTTTACTTCTATTGCGCAACATGGCTTGTAACAACAACATCACCATACTGTAACCATTTCTGTTCGTTTCTTTGTTATGAAGTAAAATTTTACAATTTGCAGAACTTCAGATACCACAAGATGGTGGCAAAGCACTATTTTCTTCTATTAGACATGGCTTTGGCCTGAGCACAAAAACAATGAATAGGAGAATTTTATGGCAAATAGAAGGTATTCCCCAAGGCTAACTTTATTTTGATAATGCAAGATGCCAGTTATCAAGAAAAGCTGGCAAGGAACGATCGCAATACAGAAAACACAATGCATGTACAAGACCACTGTGAGTAGAGCTTACTCGTTAAGCGATCATCGTAAAACTTATTTCTGCAGCACGCCAATATCACACAAACCGTTTCTCTTCTTGTGATTCCTTACCAGATATTCTTCAGTTCCATAAATGGACATAAACTTCTCATCATCCTCCAACTCTCTCGCCGCTCCGAAGTCAGTTAGCTTATAGACAGACCTGCCGTCCTCACCCGTCTGACGCATTATGTTGCCTGGTTTAATGTCCCGGTGCACCACACCGTTCTCTCGTAGGTGGTTCATTCCCTGTACTAAAATAGAAAGGAAGTGAGCAATTATTCATGTGAAATGCTTTTAAGTCAGGGTTCACTAACCTTTTTGAAACCGAGAGCTACTTTTTGTCTACGGCTTAATGTGAAGGGCTACCCGTGTGACCCAATAAACGAGATTGTGATTAAGACTGATGATGGCAACAGTTAGATCCTGTGAAGTATTCTTTCTAATTTTTTTCACGAAAGGGACAAATACTGGCAATGGACCGCGTTTGTCCTTTCAGGGTGAACTTCAACCTACCAACACATTGCAATACAGTGAGAAACTCCGCCTCAGCCAGGCCAAAAGCATTTTCTGGCTCTTCAAGCACGTTGAGCAAACTTCCCCCCGAGCAGAATTCCATCACTAGAACCTTCTGTTTAGATGGCAGCTGCAAAAGAGAATTTTCCCATAACATTCACATTTTACTTTTACACAGCGATGAGATGAATGCGTCTGTTTAACTAATCCAGTGTACACTTTTTCAATTATATGTTGTCCCTTTATGAAATGGCAGCTTTACCTCCTCCACGGCGTAAAGCTTGACAATGTTCTTGTGGTTGAGCTTCCTCAGCATGTCAAACTCCCTCATCTGCACCTCATGAGTGCGGTTGTAGCTCGCCAAGTTGAAAACCTTGACGGCTACCAACTCACCCGTCCGCTAAACAAATTTAAAAAAAAATCACACACACAATAACCAGAAAGGGGAAAAAGGTCAGCGTTTTGGGCAATACCAGAGTGATGTTATCCCAGCCAAAATGTGAGCAGCACAGACGTGAGGAAGACAAACACAATCGTGTTTGAAAAAAAATAAAAATGAGGTTACCTTATTTCGAGCCTTGTAGACGCAGGCAGTAGCCCCTTGACCCAGGACATCCTGTAAGGACCACAGGTAGCTGGGGGTGCTGGCTGTCATCTCTGACATTATGGCAGAATGAAAGAAAAATACACACAAAGCTTAATTTCCCATGTGTCAAACTGTGGAACACAAATAAAGACTTACTAGTGTACCTACACATGCAAATATATAACCCAAACGCTTAGGATTAGCTAACGGTGATTTTTTTCAGAAATAGAACGATAAAAAATGTCAAACAGAACATTGTATTGTAGCTTACCACTCAGGAGTATCAGTAATCAGCTTACGCCCCAAAAAGTGCCTTTAAATCGGATTCGTATGTAAGAAAAGACGTACGAAATGGCAAAATTGTAGATGTAAAAACGTCCGGAGCAAAATAAACCACACCTGAGGGTGAAAGCCCTTTGCAATGAATGCTGCTGCTAACTATCCTTATCCTTTTCTTGGTTTATGGAGCCACAAACGTTTTGTATTTAGACTCGAAGTTGCGTCGCTAAGCACATTTCAGTGTTTCCAACTCACGGGAGGAAGTGTCTGCTCGCTGCTACAGCCGTTCAGTTGTTGATTGCGGAAATGAAGCTGAGTTTGCGAAGTTGAACTGTTTCAAACAAGTGACACTATGTCCAAAAGTTGCTTCCCCGCTAAAGGTCAACTCTTGAAGAAGTGGATTTTAGAGGGGAACCGCGACAAAGTTTACTCATTGCTAAATCTAAAATAGCTCCTCTAAAGTGGGTCATGTGACATAACAACGTATTGATATACAAACAACGGTAAAACATCAGCAATAGTATTAAAACCTATAATTTATTCAATAATACTTAAGTACAAATAACTTGTCTTCATTATCTAATTAAGCGTTACTAAATTATTAAACGTTACAAAAGCAATATCCCAAAAGTTATGGAGTTGGGCGAGGTGGCTTCTGGGAGTTGTAGTCACGGGATTTCCCCCGAATGTTTCGACCCCTGAATAGGGACGTGCCGAAAGGAGAAGAAGAAGAAGAAGTTTCGGGCCATTTCCCAGCATTGGAAATCGTTTCGAGCTCGAGAGGAGGGGGAAATCGAGTAAAATTTACTATCGTTAAGTTACTGTCCTGTATAAATTTCATTTTTTATGCTTCAATCACCTGCAGTGTGGAATCTAGATATTTAACATGTTTACTTTTGTCTGCACATACAACCTATTTCGATGTTGGACAGAGAGATGATACAACTCAAAATTGATAGCAAGCAATGTTTATTTAAAAAAAGATCTACAACCATAACTACACATAGAATTATATAAGGCCTATTTGATTAAATCACCATTGATATTACTGTACAATATTGTACCAAAAAGAAGAGTGTACCTCTGTAATGTACAACATTGTTATATACAAAGTACATCTGAACACAGGATTCTCCAGTAATACAAAGACTACTATAAATAAATTTGACATAAGAGTCCCTCTCTTTTTTTTAGTTCTGTTTCCAAATGGACACAAATGCATATATGACAAAATCTGGTAAGTCACCCGCACACAGTTAGTCAACACGCAAAGCCAACTTTGTTCAAGTGCATGATTTGATTTGAGATCACACAAATGCACCAACCACCCACATCCATGTTGGTCTGTGTGTGCGCGCACCAAGCACGCAGTCACAGTCCCTCCAGTTGTTGCAATGAGGTAAGAACAACAGTAATACACAATCATGATCGAGATTTAAAAATGTACAAGTGTAATTCAATACGTGGGAGAGTGTGATGCAGCTGTCTCATATACAGAAAAAAAATATTTGAATCATTTTATGCATTTATATCCTGATCTGATTTACATACTTGCAAAAGGAGAAATTTATTTGAACATTAAATGGTGCTACTCCCTGTAATAATAAACGGGGTCTTCTTTGGCCACCTTTGTAAGAGTTCTGTGGTCGGTGGTATTATTGCAAAATCCTGTGAATATACAGACACGGGTGACAACACATATTTGACTTATTCATACCTTGGCCATCCTCTTGTAATGGATTCATCCATCCATCCACGCATGCTCACATAGCGGCACACACATGCACACGACCAGACGGCGACACAGGTCAACATTTGTCCGTAAAACAGTAACAGTGAAAAAGTCCGAAAAAAAAGGGTGCTTAAGAAGTAATTGGATGAGGTGGTTGGTTGTGTTCAAACACACCCTCAAAAGACCTCAGCGCCATGCTTCCAGTTGCCCTAATGATTAATAAACATACGTGAACACCATTAGAATAATTAAACTCTTTTTTACTGCAAAGTGTGAAGTATAATTATATGAGCAAGCCGTCTTTTTTTTTTTGTAGTTAGCCTCTTGCTGGCATTGCAAGGACATAAAAGGATATCAGCCATTTAGTCATTGCAAGCTGCTGTCAAATGGCCACAGCATGCAACCTGAAAGGTGTTTAGCTGCCACAAAACACCACACACACATCTGTGGAGAACATGTGCGTGTACACTCCAACATTACAAAGAAAATAAAAAATGCTGGCTTTCAGTGGTCCCCTACACATAGAAGAGCTGCAGTCGAAAAGCAGCAAAAATACTACCAGCGTTCCATGATTCTTATTGCTTTATTTAGGGCTGGGGAACCTTTTCAATATCAGTGGCCATCTGTGACGGCCATATTAAAAATCAAGAAAAAATAGGAAGCAATAACCAAACAAATATTATGACATAGTGTATATCATGAACTCGTTTTCTCTCAGTTTGTTTGCTTGATGCCAGGTCAAACACTTGTGGTTCCCCAACCAATTTAGTATTTCTTTTAGCTACATTTTACTAGACCAAGATCCCAAACAGCAATATATATTAAAAAAAAAACAAAAAACAAAGAAAAAGACTGGAACAAGTGACAAAGCTCTCAACCACTCGTGCTGTTATTGTCCCGGTCTTTCAATACAGAGCTTTTCTTCTCCAGTCTTCCATGTGTGAAGCAGCAAGACAGTGTGTTTCATTTCAAGAGAGCTTAAAACTTTTCACAGTCTTTTCTTAGGAATCAAACAATCCCATTTGATCGTTACAGGGTCTTAAAAACGCTTCAAGGAAAAAAAAAAGTTTTCTTTCTTCCTCATGTGAATCTCTGTGTAAAGGAGAGCAATACTTCCACCCCCCCTAAAAATAGCTAGTGTATGAAAGTTGCAGGTGCCCATTAATCAGCACATCTGACTGTTCCCTCATGAAAGACTTGAAAATCCTTTCCGTGCTGCGATCAGTGAAAAGTGACCTGGCCATGTAACCTTGTGACACTCTAAAATGGATTGTGACGTCTGAATGCTACAGTGTGTAGTGGGTTAGTATGTGCTGGATGCGTAACAAACTAAGTGCTTCCGACACCTGCTTGAAGACCTGCTGGTTTAAGCATTAGGGATTCGATTTGGACTGTGCTGGGAGCGAGGAGGTGCTAAGCCGGGCAGGATTTGTCATTCGACTGGGATGAAGGTGGTGGAGGAGGCGCGTGAGGGAGAGCATGTGTGTGCCCCGGTGGCGGAGGCGTAGGTGGCACGGTGGATGTCGGGGAACCCATAGCTGTACTGCCATTCCCTCCGCCGCTTTTGGGGAACACCACTGGCTTGGGCCTCGTTGCCGGGGGACGCAGCTCTCTGAAGGAAGGAACCGAGGAGGACAGAGAGGAAGAGGAAAGGGAAGGCGACGTGGCGGAGGGAAGGGGGCTCCTGGGCTGGCTTTTGGTAGCTCGGAAGGAGGAGGGCACGTCGCTGGCTGAGGAGGCGCTGCGCTGAAGTGGGTGGGCGTGTGAGGAGCCCCCCTCGCTGTCCCGTAGCAAGCGGGAGTGGAGCGGGCTGGAGGGTTCCGATGA
>NW_017805625.1:3382369-3488696 GCF_001891065.2 Hippocampus comes | reverse complement strand
GCTTAAGAAGTAATTGGATGAGGTGGTTGGTTGTGTTCAAACACACCCTCAAAAGACCTCAGCGCCATGCTTCCAGTTGCCCTAATGATTAATAAACATACGTGAACACCATTAGAATAATTAAACTCTTTTTTACTGCAAAGTGTGAAGTATAATTATATGAGCAAGCCGTCTTTTTTTTTTTGTAGTTAGCCTCTTGCTGGCATTGCAAGGACATAAAAGGATATCAGCCATTTAGTCATTGCAAGCTGCTGTCAAATGGCCACAGCATGCAACCTGAAAGGTGTTTAGCTGCCACAAAACACCACACACACATCTGTGGAGAACATGTGCGTGTACACTCCAACATTACAAAGAAAATAAAAAATGCTGGCTTTCAGTGGTCCCCTACACATAGAAGAGCTGCAGTCGAAAAGCAGCAAAAATACTACCAGCGTTCCATGATTCTTATTGCTTTATTTAGGGCTGGGGAACCTTTTCAATATCAGTGGCCATCTGTGACGGCCATATTAAAAATCAAGAAAAAATAGGAAGCAATAACCAAACAAATATTATGACATAGTGTATATCATGAACTCGTTTTCTCTCAGTTTGTTTGCTTGATGCCAGGTCAAACACTTGTGGTTCCCCAACCAATTTAGTATTTCTTTTAGCTACATTTTACTAGACCAAGATCCCAAACAGCAATATATATTAAAAAAAAAACAAAAAACAAAGAAAAAGACTGGAACAAGTGACAAAGCTCTCAACCACTCGTGCTGTTATTGTCCCGGTCTTTCAATACAGAGCTTTTCTTCTCCAGTCTTCCATGTGTGAAGCAGCAAGACAGTGTGTTTCATTTCAAGAGAGCTTAAAACTTTTCACAGTCTTTTCTTAGGAATCAAACAATCCCATTTGATCGTGCAGCACGCCAATATCACACAAACCGTTTCTCTTCTTGTGATTCCTTACCAGATATTCTTCAGTTCCATAAATGGACATAAACTTCTCATCATCCTCCAACTCTCTCGCCGCTCCGAAGTCAGTTAGCTTATAGACAGACCTGCCGTCCTCACCCGTCTGACGCATTATGTTGCCTGGTTTAATGTCCCGGTGCACCACACCGTTCTCTCGTAGGTGGTTCATTCCCTGTACTAAAATAGAAAGGAAGTGAGCAATTATTCATGTGAAATGCTTTTAAGTCAGGGTTCACTAACCTTTTTGAAACCGAGAGCTACTTTTTGTCTACGGCTTAATGTGAAGGGCTACCCGTGTGACCCAATAAACGAGATTGTGATTAAGACTGATGATGGCAACAGTTAGATCCTGTGAAGTATTCTTTCTAATTTTTTTCACGAAAGGGACAAATACTGGCAATGGACCGCGTTTGTCCTTTCAGGGTGAACTTCAACCTACCAACACATTGCAATACAGTGAGAAACTCCGCCTCAGCCAGGCCAAAAGCATTTTCTGGCTCTTCAAGCACGTTGAGCAAACTTCCCCCCGAGCAGAATTCCATCACTAGAACCTTCTGTTTAGATGGCAGCTGCAAAAGAGAATTTTCCCATAACATTCACATTTTACTTTTACACAGCGATGAGATGAATGCGTCTGTTTAACTAATCCAGTGTACACTTTTTCAATTATATGTTGTCCCTTTATGAAATGGCAGCTTTACCTCCTCCACGGCGTAAAGCTTGACAATGTTCTTGTGGTTGAGCTTCCTCAGCATGTCAAACTCCCTCATCTGCACCTCATGAGTGCGGTTGTAGCTCGCCAAGTTGAAAACCTTGACGGCTACCAACTCACCCGTCCGCTAAACAAATTTAAAAAAAAATCACACACACAATAACCAGAAAGGGGAAAAAGGTCAGCGTTTTGGGCAATACCAGAGTGATGTTATCCCAGCCAAAATGTGAGCAGCACAGACGTGAGGAAGACAAACACAATCGTGTTTGAAAAAAAATAAAAATGAGGTTACCTTATTTCGAGCCTTGTAGACGCAGGCAGTAGCCCCTTGACCCAGGACATCCTGTAAGGACCACAGGTAGCTGGGGGTGCTGGCTGTCATCTCTGACATTATGGCAGAATGAAAGAAAAATACACACAAAGCTTAATTTCCCATGTGTCAAACTGTGGAACACAAATAAAGACTTACTAGTGTACCTACACATGCAAATATATAACCCAAACGCTTAGGATTAGCTAACGGTGATTTTTTTCAGAAATAGAACGATAAAAAATGTCAAACAGAACATTGTATTGTAGCTTACCACTCAGGAGTATCAGTAATCAGCTTACGCCCCAAAAAGTGCCTTTAAATCGGATTCGTATGTAAGAAAAGACGTACGAAATGGCAAAATTGTAGATGTAAAAACGTCCGGAGCAAAATAAACCACACCTGAGGGTGAAAGCCCTTTGCAATGAATGCTGCTGCTAACTATCCTTATCCTTTTCTTGGTTTATGGAGCCACAAACGTTTTGTATTTAGACTCGAAGTTGCGTCGCTAAGCACATTTCAGTGTTTCCAACTCACGGGAGGAAGTGTCTGCTCGCTGCTACAGCCGTTCAGTTGTTGATTGCGGAAATGAAGCTGAGTTTGCGAAGTTGAACTGTTTCAAACAAGTGACACTATGTCCAAAAGTTGCTTCCCCGCTAAAGGTCAACTCTTGAAGAAGTGGATTTTAGAGGGGAACCGCGACAAAGTTTACTCATTGCTAAATCTAAAATAGCTCCTCTAAAGTGGGTCATGTGACATAACAACGTATTGATATACAAACAACGGTAAAACATCAGCAATAGTATTAAAACCTATAATTTATTCAATAATACTTAAGTACAAATAACTTGTCTTCATTATCTAATTAAGCGTTACTAAATTATTAAACGTTACAAAAGCAATATCCCAAAAGTTATGGAGTTGGGCGAGGTGGCTTCTGGGAGTTGTAGTCACGGGATTTCCCCCGAATGTTTCGACCCCTGAATAGGGACGTGCCGAAAGGAGAAGAAGAAGAAGAAGTTTCGGGCCATTTCCCAGCATTGGAAATCGTTTCGAGCTCGAGAGGAGGGGGAAATCGAGTAAAATTTACTATCGTTAAGTTACTGTCCTGTATAAATTTCATTTTTTATGCTTCAATCACCTGCAGTGTGGAATCTAGATATTTAACATGTTTACTTTTGTCTGCACATACAACCTATTTCGATGTTGGACAGAGAGATGATACAACTCAAAATTGATAGCAAGCAATGTTTATTTAAAAAAAGATCTACAACCATAACTACACATAGAATTATATAAGGCCTATTTGATTAAATCACCATTGATATTACTGTACAATATTGTACCAAAAAGAAGAGTGTACCTCTGTAATGTACAACATTGTTATATACAAAGTACATCTGAACACAGGATTCTCCAGTAATACAAAGACTACTATAAATAAATTTGACATAAGAGTCCCTCTCTTTTTTTTAGTTCTGTTTCCAAATGGACACAAATGCATATATGACAAAATCTGGTAAGTCACCCGCACACAGTTAGTCAACACGCAAAGCCAACTTTGTTCAAGTGCATGATTTGATTTGAGATCACACAAATGCACCAACCACCCACATCCATGTTGGTCTGTGTGTGCGCGCACCAAGCACGCAGTCACAGTCCCTCCAGTTGTTGCAATGAGGTAAGAACAACAGTAATACACAATCATGATCGAGATTTAAAAATGTACAAGTGTAATTCAATACGTGGGAGAGTGTGATGCAGCTGTCTCATATACAGAAAAAAAATATTTGAATCATTTTATGCATTTATATCCTGATCTGATTTACATACTTGCAAAAGGAGAAATTTATTTGAACATTAAATGGTGCTACTCCCTGTAATAATAAACGGGGTCTTCTTTGGCCACCTTTGTAAGAGTTCTGTGGTCGGTGGTATTATTGCAAAATCCTGTGAATATACAGACACGGGTGACAACACATATTTGACTTATTCATACCTTGGCCATCCTCTTGTAATGGATTCATCCATCCATCCACGCATGCTCACATAGCGGCACACACATGCACACGACCAGACGGCGACACAGGTCAACATTTGTCCGTAAAACAGTAACAGTGAAAAAGTCCGAAAAAAAAGGGTGCTTAAGAAGTAATTGGATGAGGTGGTTGGTTGTGTTCAAACACACCCTCAAAAGACCTCAGCGCCATGCTTCCAGTTGCCCTAATGATTAATAAACATACGTGAACACCATTAGAATAATTAAACTCTTTTTTACTGCAAAGTGTGAAGTATAATTATATGAGCAAGCCGTCTTTTTTTTTTTGTAGTTAGCCTCTTGCTGGCATTGCAAGGACATAAAAGGATATCAGCCATTTAGTCATTGCAAGCTGCTGTCAAATGGCCACAGCATGCAACCTGAAAGGTGTTTAGCTGCCACAAAACACCACACACACATCTGTGGAGAACATGTGCGTGTACACTCCAACATTACAAAGAAAATAAAAAATGCTGGCTTTCAGTGGTCCCCTACACATAGAAGAGCTGCAGTCGAAAAGCAGCAAAAATACTACCAGCGTTCCATGATTCTTATTGCTTTATTTAGGGCTGGGGAACCTTTTCAATATCAGTGGCCATCTGTGACGGCCATATTAAAAATCAAGAAAAAATAGGAAGCAATAACCAAACAAATATTATGACATAGTGTATATCATGAACTCGTTTTCTCTCAGTTTGTTTGCTTGATGCCAGGTCAAACACTTGTGGTTCCCCAACCAATTTAGTATTTCTTTTAGCTACATTTTACTAGACCAAGATCCCAAACAGCAATATATATTAAAAAAAAAACAAAAAACAAAGAAAAAGACTGGAACAAGTGACAAAGCTCTCAACCACTCGTGCTGTTATTGTCCCGGTCTTTCAATACAGAGCTTTTCTTCTCCAGTCTTCCATGTGTGAAGCAGCAAGACAGTGTGTTTCATTTCAAGAGAGCTTAAAACTTTTCACAGTCTTTTCTTAGGAATCAAACAATCCCATTTGATCGTTACAGGGTCTTAAAAACGCTTCAAGGAAAAAAAAAAGTTTTCTTTCTTCCTCATGTGAATCTCTGTGTAAAGGAGAGCAATACTTCCACCCCCCCTAAAAATAGCTAGTGTATGAAAGTTGCAGGTGCCCATTAATCAGCACATCTGACTGTTCCCTCATGAAAGACTTGAAAATCCTTTCCGTGCTGCGATCAGTGAAAAGTGACCTGGCCATGTAACCTTGTGACACTCTAAAATGGATTGTGACGTCTGAATGCTACAGTGTGTAGTGGGTTAGTATGTGCTGGATGCGTAACAAACTAAGTGCTTCCGACACCTGCTTGAAGACCTGCTGGTTTAAGCATTAGGGATTCGATTTGGACTGTGCTGGGAGCGAGGAGGTGCTAAGCCGGGCAGGATTTGTCATTCGACTGGGATGAAGGTGGTGGAGGAGGCGCGTGAGGGAGAGCATGTGTGTGCCCCGGTGGCGGAGGCGTAGGTGGCACGGTGGATGTCGGGGAACCCATAGCTGTACTGCCATTCCCTCCGCCGCTTTTGGGGAACACCACTGGCTTGGGCCTCGTTGCCGGGGGACGCAGCTCTCTGAAGGAAGGAACCGAGGAGGACAGAGAGGAAGAGGAAAGGGAAGGCGACGTGGCGGAGGGAAGGGGGCTCCTGGGCTGGCTTTTGGTAGCTCGGAAGGAGGAGGGCACGTCGCTGGCTGAGGAGGCGCTGCGCTGAAGTGGGTGGGCGTGTGAGGAGCCCCCCTCGCTGTCCCGTAGCAAGCGGGAGTGGAGCGGGCTGGAGGGTTCCGATGCTCCTCCTCCTCCGCCGCCACCGCCACCACTCACGCCTTTCAGTTGCTCCAGTGTGTCGAGGACCACGTCAGGGGTGTGTTTGGAGGTGCTCTGTCGCTCCAACTCCCTCAGCTCATTCAAAGCGCAGCTCATTGCCGCTTCGATGTCCTGCAACAAAGAGGAACGAAGCGTTAACTGAATTGTGAAGTGGCCGCGTTACACGGAAGTAGAAGCTACGAGCCTTTAAACTGCAGAACTCTTTTTGTAAGCTTTTTAAATGCGTTCATTTATCTTCCAAAGTCAGGGTTAAAAATCACAAAATACACATTTTTCACAAGACAAAGCCTGAACTATTTAGCACCAAAAGCGATAACTATAATTGCAGATTGTCACACTACTGTGCGGCCACTTGTTGGGAGGCAATTTTTGAATTGCTAGTAGCCTGGAAAAAAAAAAAAAAAAAGCCAGCTACTAGATCACATGGGTGTTCCTCCACATGTATTGAGCCAAGGCACATACTTTACTTGTGAAGCACTTGATGTTAACTCGTGCAATTTTAAATTGTTATTAATATCAGTGCTAGTAGTAATCAGCTGACAACCAGTGAAGTTGGGTCTCATCATCATAATACCAGTAACAAATCTTAAAAATAAAAAATAATTAACCGAGAAAGTAGTTTGAATGATTTTTACACACACTGCTCAGCTTGAAATGTAAAGTATGTATTAAAAAGAGAGAGAGAGAGAGAGAGAGAGAGAGAGAGAGAGAGAGAGAGAGAGGGAGAGAGAGAGAGAGAGAGAGAGCGCTCTATCTGCTGGGGCACTGCAACTAAGTCAGCACCTGAGAGGAAGCGGTACCTGTGAGCTGTGATCCACCTGGGCTATGACCTCAGGTTCCAGAGGTCGATGGTTGCTGAAGCTCTTGGAGCGTCCCGCCGGAGTTGACTTGCGCAGCTGAGGACTTTCCACCTGAGCATTCATGAGCACTTGATGAATTGAACACCTCATTGTCTTAATAATTGACAGTAGAATCTCAAAATCTTCCAAGTCACATTACCTTCGTCTTCAGCGAGGAATGGCGTGTGATGGAATTGAGGATGCTGTGAGCGCTAACTGGCCGTTTGTCCGCAGACTCCTTCACCAGAGCTCCACCGATAGGAAGCGATGCGGTCCTGACCCCACCCAGGCCGCCTCCGCTGGCCCCTGAATTTTCACTGTCTGAGCCCCGGAATGTTCTTCTGATGCTCCCAGACTCTGGACGTTTCCTCATCCTGAGTGAGAGAATTATTGAGCAGCTTTTCTCTGTTAGTGAACGAGTGCTCACGTTTGTCAGATTTGGTTGGGTTACAACAAAAGCTGTCATAACTGTGGTGGGGGGGGGGGGGGGGGAGCGACACAGTGTTTATCGGGCTGTGCATTTTTTTGGCATGCGAGACTCACTTGTTGAGGTTGGCCAGGTAGATGTCAGCCACATGAGCGCCCGTAGGTGATGCAGCGCTACCTCGGGTGGAAACCCTTTCCTCCAGCTGGTCCCTGGTGTCCATATCAGATTTTGGGCTTCCACGGCCGCCATCAGTCCTAAAAGTAATCTCATTTAACATGAAATGTCCCCTCTTTGCACTTTGAATGAGACCGTTTAGTAAACGCAGGCATGAAAAGATCATTTTCAATACGAGACTGAACAAAATGTTTATTTTTTTTAAAATGTGTACAGTATTTGGCTGACTCCAAATTTTCCCTTGAAACTCCACTGCGCACTAAACAGCACGGCAGCTCGCAACTAGCTATAAGTGGAATCTCCCTCCGAGGCAGGCTGCGTGTCAACACGATCTGCCATCTGTGCTCTACATACAGGTGAACTCTCACAACCTCATGCTGATTAGAAACATACCGTGGCCACATAAATATCTCAAGATAGCCACAAGCTGAACTGTAATGATCTTTTCTCGTCTGACAGCGCAATGGGGATTTCCACATCACACTTAGCCAACACTGTAATGTTCTCGCAGGAAATGTACATATGCACATTGTGTGTATCATGCATAGCGAGTGTACACATCTTACATGTCTTGGACCACAATATATTGATGTGGCACCAATCCATCCACTCCATTATGTCGCCCCTCCCACCAGTCATCAGACGCTCGTTGATAGAGAAGCAATGAGGCGCCCTTCTTGAAAGACAACTCGCGACTGGTCCGGCCGGAATAGTCGAAACGAGCAATGGCTTCAACTGGATCAGACTCTGAAACAGCCAAGGTACCTGATGTTGAGAGGATGGCAGACACAGAGACAGGAAGCGACATAGCGGGTGGCACAAAACAAGACGGGGTGGGGGGGGGGGGTAGGGTAGGGAAGCCAGAGCGATGTAGAGCAGGTTAGTACTGCTGGTGTTTGGTGACGGCATACATTGCAGAAAATACACATAGCAGCAGGATTGTGAGCTGGTTGAAAAGCTTTGAGCCACGAAGCGCTAGAGGAGATCTCATGTGCTAGTGACAGGAGCAACTCTATCAAGTTTCTTGGAGGAGGCTGTTAACAGGCAATTTTTACGCACCATCTTCACTGTTGTGGCTGACGGACACGGTGTCGGGCGCCGGCTCTTGCACGAGTGGGGGATCGCAGTGTGGACTGTCACTAGAATGGACAAAAAGAGCAGATGAACGATGTTCATTAACTCAGTCTTATGAAGACGTAACATTGAATCATTGTCTTGCAAAAGCTTTGCGCCACGAAGAGCTTGAGGAGATCTCATGTGCTAGTGACAGAAGCAACTCTATCAAGTTTCTTGGAGGAGGCTGTTAACAGGCAATTTTTACGTACCATCTTCACTGTTGTGGCTGACGGACACGGTGTCGGGCGCCGGCTCTTGCACGAGTGGGGGATCGCAGTGTGGACTGTCACTAGAATGGACAAAAAGAGCAGATGAACGATATTCATTAACTCAGTCTTATGACGTCACGTGTCACACCACTGAGAATCCTATCCCTGAAGACCTAACATTGAATCGTTATCTTGCAAAAAAACACAAGTGCCATTTTAATTGGATGAATATTGAAGCATTATTAATGTTGGCCTAGGGGAGGGATCATTTTATGTTAAATGGAACTTCTTAGGGCAGGAATGGGCAACTTACATGCTGAAGGATTTCTGTGAATGTGTGAGTCTTGAGAAATGTCTTGTTTTTTCACTCGAGTACGCAGCCAATCTTCAACTAAAAAGTCAAGTTTGCAAACTGTGCGACGATTTGGGTTGGTCTTTGAAGTCATAAATCTGAATCAGAGCACTTTGCAAGTAAATTACTGCTGTTGTGATTTGCGGTTACAGTCAAACTAATTCGACCTCAGCGACGAGGTCAGGTGTGACTCTAATCTCGTGTTATAAAATAAGATAAAATAACCTTTATTTGTCCCACACTGGGCAAATTTGCGTGTGGCATATGGCAGGTAATCTGATCCTCATGGCCACCTGACCCAGCACAACGAAGAGTTGATGACTGAGTTGAGCTTCAACTTAATGAGTACATGACATTCTTATGAAGAAAGTGTTTTCTTTTTGTTTAGTTTTGCCTTCAATGAAAAAGAAAAAAAAAAACAAACAAAAAACCTCCAGCTCGGGATTGAACAAACACCAGAAAAATCATCACTTTTCACAGCCATGTGCTCCAACCAGTCTGCCATCACATCACAGCATACAACACCAAGCCAATGCCTTTTCTTAAGCTCGCCGAAAAGCGTGGTCACGGCAAACGCAACTAGCGGCACTTTTTTCCTATTTGTTAATTTTGTTGAAAAACCTACGATCAAGTCAACATATCCACCATACCTGTTGTTATCCACGCTGCCTGGGCTCCGCCTTCTCTTCTCGAATAAGGTTGAAGTGACTTCACTTTGTTGAATGTGAAGAAAAAAACTAGATACACTGGAGAAAACTGGCTGAGCCATATCCAATATGGCCGCCACGTCAAGTTCCTGTTGAAGGCGCGAGCCGCTCAGAAGCAGACAGGAAATGACATCGGCTTTAACAGCAACTCCGTTAACAAATTATTGGCTGGGGGCGGTGCAATCCAGTGCCCATCGGTGCACAATATCTGCGAATTGCACGAGGACCGGCTGCACGTCACACTTTTAACCAGAGTCTATCGGCGACGTTCTGTGTGCCCAAACTCGACTTAAGTCTTTGTTTGAGATGCCAAAGATAAACAAATCAACTTTACCCGTAACTACACTGTCCTGCTCATCTAATCACAGATAAACATATATTTTGAAGTATTTTTATTATATAATATTGCATCATTTCATTTTTGTCCCTTTCACTGTGACCCAGCTGGGCGCTAGGTCGGCACCTTAGCGCCTTTCTATTGATGAGCCTCCACTGACCAGAAGTCATCACCAGCTCCGGGGATGATGTAGATGGGGCCCTGCAGGTCCTGCAGTCTTGGAAAGATGGTGTCATGGTGGATGATGATCGTTTTTATGAGTTCATTGACGTGGGCCTGGCAGGAGACTTGGTCGTGACCTTCCGGGACCGACATCAGGGTGGGGCCAAAGCAGATGGCAAGGTTGTAAGGGTCCATCATGTTGTCCTCACTGTACTGGGACAAACTGGGTGGAGGGGGGGGGGGGGAACAACATTCATTCAATTTCATAATCATCTACAGTCGTCATTGTATGGGGCATTATCCGTCCTTTTATTTTTGACACTGTTTGTCCTGAACTGCTGACTTTGAGTGAGGAGCCAGGTACAACCTCGACTGGTAGCCAACAAATCACCGATGAGGCATGATATCATGTGAGATATCTCATAATGCATGCCTGTATGTGCCAAATTGCAGTTAACTCCTCTGTCAGTGACTCACTTCCTTTAAGAGCAATGGTTTTGGGAGTGTGTGAGAAGAAGCAGACTCTTTTGGGAGACAGTAAATCACCCACGGCCAAAGAAGAAGCACCTCTTTGCTTCACCAAGTCTGTCTGGGATCAATCTGTTTACTCAGGAGGTCTCACATTTCAGGTGTCCATTTAGTTGCACTCCCCTTCTAATCTAACGTGATGTGATTAACGTGAAACGAGACCATTTGTTTATTAGTCATTTTTGATGTTAAATATTTCATCAAAAATAGCACAGCGTAAGCATCTCTATGGCTCCAAATGAACCCCCATCTGACAGAGGAGGGGAGGGGGTGGAGGTGGTCTACCTTGTGACTGTGACGATTCACAGTTTGGCTTTGCAGGGAATGCAAGCCTGCGTAGCTCATCAAGACACCGAATATGATACAAGGCTATAAATCAAACAGAGAAGGGGGGAGTAATCTTTTTTCAAGAACTGAATGGGCGGGGGGAAGAAAAAAAAACTCCTATATGGGCCTCCTTTGGCTTTTTCAGGATGTTTACCTCATCTCAGCTATCACGAAAAAAAAAAAAATGCAAGATTTTACAATGCGTGCAGACAGAACGTGCTTGTGCCGTACTCACTGGTTGAGGAAGGCAAACAGGTATCTCATGATGATGAGGGTTTGACTTGGCAAAGATTGTAGCCCTTTCTTAATGTGGACAGCGCGCTCCTGGAGGCTCTCCATTGCTGCAAGGTACCAATGATGATGACGCCCAGGAGATTAGTCGCACAATACAGAGTTTGAAAAACAAACCGCAGCATTCAAAGAGAGTGGCAGAGGTGACTCTTACAGACACAGGATATGAGGTCATGGAACACTTCCTTTGGAAAAAGGGCCTGGTCCAGTCCTCTAAAGTAGAGCTTGAGGACACCAGCAATTGAGTCCATGTCATGGTCATTCTGGTCTCCCGCTAAAGGGTCTTCACCTGTAACCCACAAGACGGAGAGGATTAAGTGTGTGTGGGGAGGCCGAGGAGGCATATATTTTCTGTGAATTAATTGTCGTCCCACCTCGCTCAAATGCATTCTTGATATCATTGACCTCCACCTGGGAGCCCGATACTCGGAAAATCCCCTCATGCTGCAGACCTACATGGCCATAAGCACACAGTTGCTTTGATTACATTCATTTTTCATTTTCAGCATTGGCATGCTGGATATTGGAGACGTAGTTTGTTCATTCGGAGACTACTCGGGTCGGAACCGATCACATGACACAACCGTGCAACCAATCAGGACACAGCTAAGGCTGGTGCTAAACCTATCACTTGACGGAAGAATTTCCTCACCATGGCGACTGATGAAACGGATGCAGCTCTCGACCATAAGAGGAATGGCTTCACCCGTATTCTAAAATTGGAGGAGAGCATTATTCGCATTAATAATGACACCCAATCGTAGATGGTCAATAGGAAGCTGCCAAGGAAATAAAACAACCGCAACCTTGTTACCAGGATGACTACCTCATACGCCTGCCGCACATGCATCAGAGCACACGTTCAGGAGGAAGGGGTGCCAGACATGGGCTGGGGGGAGGCTGCTGTTGCTAGGAGACTACACTTCTCCCCTTTATTTTGGGGTTTCCACCAGAAACTTGACATTGGGTACCATGTTGAATATATGTATTTATTTATTTTTAAACTGATGGCCAGTTAATACTGATGACTGATAATTCAATTCATTAAAAAAAATATCTACGGTCATTTGAATGTACAGTACTGCGGTGTTTCCCAACCTTAATTGTGCTACGGCACCCATTTTAAATCTCACACCATCAACAAAAATGTCACAAAAAGATGACATCATCTCAGTTTACGCACAAAGAAAATGACTTGTGTTTTATGAATAGTACCTCCAAATGAGTGTTCTGTCACTGTATGTTCATGGCACTGATAGATCAACAAAACTGATTTTGTAATGAATAAATAACTTGCCGACAAGTTAGGTGAAATTGTATGATTCACCACGGCAACCCTGATGAGCTCTCACGGCACACAAGTGTGCAACGGCACCCTGGTTTGGAATCACTGCAGTACTGTAGCTGATCATGGAATTGTATTTTGTGTTCCCAGTATGATGCCAGCTGATGCCACGAGGGGGCGCCTCAAACATTAGGTCCCCTTTTTAACTCCCTTGTCATACTGCACCAGTGAGCCCATTAGATTGCACTCATTCCATAACAGATCCACATCTGCGCGTGTTGAGTATGCTTCCAAATATGCCCTCGCATCTCATGGGTGGCAACGGTGGGGGGAAAAAAAAAATCATGTGTTCAAAACAAAACCACACACTCACACGGCAGATAATTACCTGTTTCCGTACTGCAGAGTTTCTCCGGTCACTTTGCACATAGAGAGAAGGAAACAGCACTCTGTCATTAAGTCGCCAGAGTACCTATTTATACGCACACAACTTTGGTAACGCTCTATTTGTTCACACAGACACATATGTTGAGAATATCTTGAAACAGTGACGGGGAAAATAATACCCCAAAGTGCCAAGAAATTAAGAGAACCCGACTTTGGCATATGTCTCCCAGATAGTACGCTTGTGTGTTTTTGTACTTCCTTCCTTCACCACACGTACCTGGCAAGGCAACAGTCGGTCTTCTGACCTAAAGGGGGGGAGAGACAGGACAAGTGTAGACCTTGGAGAGTAACAGTTATAGCAGAATAGAAGTGAAACACGCGGGAGGAAGGAGTCAGCGTACTCATACAAAGGCTTTCCTGCTCAGTTACGGAAATACATATGGTCGCAGTCACTGTGACCTCCACATATAGAGGACACGTCTAAAAAAGTATGAAGGACACTCACTCTCTCCTATGGTTTTCTGGATGAGGTCATGCTTGGCGTCGAGCTTAGTGATCAGGTTCCTGCCTTCAAGAAACTCCTTCAGCTTCTACACAACACACAGTACGAGGAGTGCGTAGTTCAGGTGCGCGCAGAAGTGCAGTAAATCACAGCGCTCTATGAATCCACCCCCAAGCCGATAAGCCTCGATTCAAACCTGACACTGACCGTAAAGTAGAACTGTTCTGTCTCCTGTTGGTTGGCCCGCCTCTTGGCAAGGCTGGGCTTGCTGAGATAGGATTCACTGAACGTCGACTTGACGGACTCCATGCTGTTGCTGTGATGGAAGCAATCGGACACGTCATAGTCCTCCACTGTCACCATGTCCTGGATGGTGGACAGAGTGGCTTCCATGGTCTTCTTCACCTAATGAACAGCAGAGCGAGGGGAAGAATGAGCACGAAGAGGCATGTGAAGGCCTGTTGTAATGATCAAGGGGAAACTCATACTAACCTCTTCATTTTCTATCTTGAGCGTGGAGAGACGCGACTGAAGCTGCTGACACCTCTGGAGAAGCTCACTTTCCAGTGGCTGTTGTGCACACATGACGCCCATCTATACGCACACAAACACAAGTTTGTAGTTTGAAGTGCAGTGGGACCGCACTGCGTACTACAGAAACGGATACCGTGTCTCCCATGTGCGACTGGAAGTCAAAGCGAGCTGGCGGACAGAAGACATTGTTGTAGGTCTCCATCAGCTTCTGTTTGTCTCCGTTGGGCTCCAGACTTTCAGCGGCACCCTCCAGTGTCTCCAGACCAGTGTGCTTGGATACCTCTACATTCTGTTCCGCTGACAAGTAGGTCCTCAGGGCACGGTGGAGGCTGGCATGGTAGCCCAGGTCACAGCACTGTACAAAGATGAGTCAATCATTGTGGTGAATGGGACTCGCAAGTGGTGTGAAATCACTCCACCGAGTGCCTCACACAGGTCTTTTGGTTTTCACGATGGTCTATTTGGTTGATCGCCACAAGCACAAAATGAAGTTTTAAGTGATGGAATTGGAGTGGAAGAGGCAAACACACATATTTTGGAAAATTAATCGATCGTCCTGTTAATTGTGGCGATATGGCAGGACTCCTTTGGCTGCCAGTCAACCCTTTTTCAGAAGTTCCAAAATTCCATTGCTCCATGGACTTTTGGAAAATTAATCGATCGTCCTGTTAATTGTGGAAAAGCCTTTTCTCAGAGGCGATATGGCAGGACTCCTTTGGCTGCCAGTCGACCCTTTTTCAGAAGTTCCAAAATTCCATTGCTCAATGGATTATTTGTGGCAACAATTTTTGTTTGGAGCATGTCAAAAATGTTTCCAACATTGGAAAAAAAATCTGCCTGTGGTACACTGGCACTGCTGCAAAAAGGGGGTTTGCACATACCTTTTGGGTGCAGTAATTAAAGACGCAAAATGAACCACCTTAAGTTTGACAAGTCACATTGCAGGTGCTAAATAAAATGTACATATGTATATACTTTTCGCAGAACGCGCAAAATGAACCGCGTGGCAACGTGGCTGATGCAATACCGGGTGACCCCGGTTCGTAGATCAGTTTCCACATATGTTTGCAAAGAGCACTCGAGTTTCCGTCCGTGTTTGTACGCACAAACCTTCAGGAAAGTAGTCGCTTTCAATACTCACGTCAATGATGTCAGAGAGGTCATGGATGTAATACTTGAAGACGCAGCCGTTGGTGGCCTCCAGAGCGAGAAGGTACTCATTCCTGGCTTTAATGGCCTTCAGCTTGTTCTCCGTGTACTTGGCTTGTCTCTGACAATTGGATGGGAAAGGCGGTAAGGAACAACAAGGACTTGACCGTTGAATACTCAAGTCAATCTTTTGTGCGAAACACACAATCATGTCGGTACGACAGCACGCGGCATCTTCCATCATCGAGCGTCCCTCACTCACCTTCTCCTTCATCTTTTCTATTTTCTTGACACTAGAGCGGCGAATGGGTTTGTCGTCCGCCTTGATGCTAGCAAGGGTGTCTGGCGAGCGTGGCGTCTGACGGTCGTCCTGGCGACTGGAGCGCCCCATCTGTTTCTCCTCCTGCTTTTCGGCCTCCTTCAGCTTGGACTCAGCGTTGATGCTGTCGGTGTTGTACATGTGGTACGTCTTCATCACCTAAGAACATGACATTTCCGTCACAACGTTTTTCCACCCTGTGGCTTTGGGAAAATGATGGGGCATTCCGCAGTTTTCGTAGCGAAGGAGTCACACACACACACTCATGGTCAAACACATGAAAGTGGGAAATCAAGCTGGGTCAGCCCCAATTGGGCGACCGGCACTCGGCTGTTCTGATTCAAACTCCCAAGAAAGTCACTGCTTTCTTTATGAGTATGCGTGTGCACGTCACTTAAACCAGATTTATTTATAACTCTTTGCAGACTATAATTGGCGGGTTGAGCAGCTAAACGTTGGGCACACACACCCACACACACACCAAAGTGACTTGGCTGGGCTACGGACATGAGTAACCAATGTTGTGTTGCTCCTGACAGCCCAAGACCACTAAAACAATGACTGTCAAAAAAAAAAGAAAAAAAATACACCTTGGTGAAGTCGATGGGTTGTCAAATTTTCTAGTTGTCCGTATAAATTAAGTGACATCAACATCACTGGTCCAGCTGTCTATTGTGACTTGAGTACAAATTATTACGTGTATTAATAATTATAAAGTGGCTGCTCTCATGGAAAGAAAACAGAATCCCACCAATTCTGTTGTTCTACATTGCTACATCAAAATTTGGTTTTGGTTAAGCACTGGAATGAATCACAAATTAATTGTTTTGCTGTTGTAAACACACTCTAGTTTCAAGTGTCTGGCTCGCCACCGACATTTTTTCCCCCCTGCCGAAAATAACATCTCATCCCTTTTCATTGAGCTACACGAAAAACCAACTTCAGGGATGCACTTATTCAAAAGGTGCCAAAAGTGATTTTGTCTTACCGAATAAAGCTCATTCAGAACCTTCATCAAGTCTTCCTGCAGCTGCACGCCAACCTCTTTGCTCTAAAGAGACAAGACGGATTCAAGTTAGTTAATCACAGTGAACAAAGAGCTTATTAACAATTATCTCGGTGTCATTAGCAAGATTACTCTGCAGTAATTGTGTATTGTCCGTCCGGTAAACTTGCAAACCGACTCAGGCGTGGTGTTAAGCAACAGCCTCATCTGTCTTGACTATCAGGCAGGATGAAGGCATTACAGGAGTTTTTCATTGTGGAGTTTGTAGTGGTGCAAAAACGGCAGCTGTGTCCTTTTTTTTTGGAGGGGGGGGGTAAGACTTTGTGTCCTTTATTTGCATATATTTGCTCTCAAAAGTCAGCAACCCAATTGAAGACAACAGTATAGAAAAAGAAAGGGTGGATAATGACCCATGAAGTGAGTAAAATAGATGATTATGAAATTGAATGGGGGTGGGGGGTGATCCTCCTCTACCCAGTTGGTCCCAGTACAGTGAGGACAACATTCAAGGCACGACACTGTGCAATTCTACATCACAACTAATAACAGCCACAACGATGAACAATATTTAAACGTGTTACAGAACATGGAGTCAATACTTTCACAGTTCAGAGCCAGCAGATGCCAAAGAAAGGCGCAAAGAAATAAGACAGTTGAAGGACCGAGGCTGAATGTTTGCGGTGGAACAAGCCTGGACACAATTTGAATTCTCTGCCCTCATGTGACACAATTCGGACGTGCGTCATGACAGCGTAAAGAGAAAAAGAAAAATGACGGCATGGAATTGCTTATATTGATGAGAATCAGGCCTTGTATATCCATTAAATTTGAATTGCGCGTTGTTAATCCAGCCTGAGTACAAACAAAATGAGGGCAAGAAGTTGAATCCTGACAGGCTGTTAAAAGGTCAGGATAAGGATGAGAGGGGATAAATGTGTGCGGCGGGAGAAAGCGACAGGCGAATGATTTAGGGTGCTGCGGCGGACAAACGAGGTAACGGGGCAAGTGAGGTCGCCCCGCCCTCCGGCTTTAAAGCGGCTTCAGCAGTCTAAAACTAATCAGCCATGGCTGAGCCGTCCTATCCTTCAACTGTGAATCTTGACCTTTGAACTTTTTCCTCTGGCCTGTGCTTGCCTGTCTGGCTAGAAAGACGATGACAAAAAAAAAAAAAAGTTAAGAAAACTTATGTCCTGACGTAAAACTTTGTTAAGTGTCCCTTCTGAGAGAATCTTTGGCCACAATCTGAACAGGCAAAAGGTTCTTTGTTTATTTTTAAGTGTTTCTTGAGAGAGAATCTTTGGCCACAGTCGGTGCATGCAAAAGGTTTCTCAGCAATGTGAATTCTTTTATGAACATTTAATGACATTTGACTTGAGTGACTCCAAAGACTCCAAATTCTCAAAGGCTCCAAAATATCGTGTTAATTTTGAAGTTGAAACTCAAGTGCAATTTAAATGACTTTGCTCTAAATCTGCAAGACAGGGAAAATTCTATCCAGCCAATCTATCCAACCAAAAAAGGTAAATTAGATGCCCAAGCCGCAATGTAGAGACAAGAGAACACACATCGGGAGACAGTGAACTTTGCTTTCAAATAAATCCAGACAGAAGTAACTTCCCATTTTTCAGAAATGTCAAGTGGGTGTTGTGACTGAAAAGCACCTACTCACCTCTTCGACTCATTTGAAATCTGTTTGCAGTCTAAACTGGTTTGTCATATACAAGCGGAGCAGTAGTTTCCTGCCAAGTTTCTGTATTTAGTATAACACGTCCACCCTGGAGGACTTGGAATGTGTATGACAAGGTCTTCTGAATGGCTCCATCATTCCTCAAATGACAATCAGAGTCAAGAGGAGACAGGCAGGAGTCCAACATTTGTTTTCTCAAGGACAGGCAATAAGTTCCATTAGGACTGATATGGCGACAAGTCAAAATCGATTCTTGTAACTGCATTTTTAAGAATGCATTTTCTTTCCAAATAGGCTCGATTTCACGATGCGAAAGACAAGCACAGACTGGCTGTGTAATTTGTGTCGGATCTTGCGCTTCAACATACCAAACAACTGAAAAAAATAGCACGATCAAACTTGACCTATTTTGATTTAACTTTGGAGGAAGGGGTCAAAGAGAATTTTTTTTTTTAATTTCAAAATGTGACATTTTTGTATTGATTCAGGACATCTTCCTTAACTCTTAGGACACTTTTTGGGCATAATCAGAAGAAGGCATCTATGAAGGTGCACGATTTGGCGCTGATCCATATCAGCATTGATGGAGGTCTGTCACTGTAGTTTTACAAATAAAGCGCAAGAGAAAAAAAATGCAGATTTTTTTTAAAACAACACCCCATTGGAAGTGAAATTCAAACGTGGATAAAAATGACTGTGGAATGAATAGAGCAGATGCAACATGCACGTTCACGGCTTAGAAGAGTCTGCATGAGCGAGTGAGCATTGCCTTCTTGAAGAGGCGTCCTGAGTCCTCGCTGATCTGCGCAAAGCGGGGAATGATGTTGTTGAGGTAGAGGTCGGACAGCGTGGCGTGGTCGCGGCTCTCCCTTTTCACCTGAAGCAGCAACAAGTTCCAGCAGTTCACTGGGGATAAGATACTCTGCTCCTTCCTGCACAGGATGACAATGATGGACAACAAGTCTTTAGATGTTAATCGAGGCCCGCCTTCGAAGCACAAGTTAGCTCAAGAAGCATTCAGTCTCTTTCATCTGTTTTTAAGTTCCCCTTTTCATGCAGCTGATGGATGCATAAAGAGCCCCGCAGCTTGTTAAAGGTAGGAACAAGTTCATTGTACAGCGTGCTGTTTTTCATCAAGATGAAACAACCAGCGGAATAACACGCATTGAGGGAGAGAACGCCCAGACAGATTTATACAGAAAACAGCCACCCTGTGTCTCACCCGCACACACGCACGCACACGTACACACACACACACACACACACACACACACACACACACACACACACACACACACACACACCAGGTCAGTGAGCCAACCCAAACAGGGGATTCAGCCAGCGTACAGAACCCAGCAGGAAGTGGTAAGGCTCCCCAAAAAGCACAGCTGTTGCAGAGTAGAAAGGACACAAAAAAAAGGGTGGGGGGCTGGGGGGTGGTGGGAGATGAGGAAAAAGAGTCGGAAGTTCCTTTCATACTCTGCCTGGACATTTTGCAGTGATTTTGAATCATTTTGCCCATTTGTAGAAAAATAAAAATACTGAATGAGCTTCTTTGGATAGTAATTAAGCGTTGATCGGGAGAATAAATCGGGAGAATAGGTTGTCTGGAACAACAACAAAATAAACTGATGGCGGGGGTGGAATGTTTGGACGAAGCCACATTAACGCAATTTTTGTTATGCACTCACTGCTTGGAATTCCTTTGAAGAACACTAACTGTAAAGTAAGTGTCGTCATACCTTAGTCAGTGATTAAAGTAATAAACTGGGAAAGGCATGTGACTACTTCCTTGCCCAATGAGGTAAATTATTATTATTTTTTTTAACGTTCTGAACTCCCATTTCAATGGCAGCGTTCCTGCTGGTTGCAAACAAATCGTACTCTCAAAATTTGCCACAGTTGCTTCAAGACGCAACCAATTAAATTCAATCAACACAATTCTTGAGAATCGATGATCATTCTCATCACTAGTAGTGATGCCTGGTGTATGACATGAGCGTTATCAATAAAGCTACCTTGCTTTTTTTTTGTGTGTGTTGCAATTCCTTGCTTGGGGGTTGGATCACTCCTCCAGTATACTTCCTGCTTCAGTGACTGCAAGTCAAATTCAGGAAACAATCATTCAGGGTGAAATGTGTTTTTCTTGTTGCCTCTTTTGAGGCGCATTCTAGACTCTGTAAATTACGCTTGTGCAGCTGCATGAAACTGGACTTTCTCCAGCGAATAATTGCTTCTGAGAGCGAATTATTCATTGATTCATTCATTTTCCGATCTGCTTTATCCTCACAAGGGTCGCGGGGGCTGCTGGAGCCTATCCCAGCTGTCTTCGGGTAGTAGGCGGGGGACACCCTGAACCGGGTTGACAGGCAACCGGAGGGCACACATAGACGCACAACCATTCATGCTCACAGGTCACCCCTAGGGACAATTTTGAGTGTTCAATCAGCCGGCCATGTATGTTTTTGGAATGTGGGAGGAAACCGGAGTACCCGGAGAAAACCCACGTGAGAGAGACTTAAAATGTTTTAAAAAAATAAATAATGAAAGGAGCGGTCAACTCACAGTATTTTAATTGAAATTTGCAGTGGTGTACTATACAACGGCACTACATCCAAAGACCCATCGCCACTAATTTGTCAACACAGGATTTCACTCCAACAGCACAACCAGTGTTGAGGTTTCATTGAATGAATAACAGTTATCTGAGCTTATGCAAATTCATACGCGCTTTCGGATCGCACATTATTTTTTAAAAATAATGTGTGCATCAAAGTCCTCAAGGCTCATCTCCAAGAGCGCGCGAGTGATTATCCATATCGAGTTATGGATTATCTGTGGATAATCTGAACGGTGAAATGGATGATGAGTTGGAGTGGATGACACCAAGTCTTTGTTTGATAAGAGGAGCGCTAAATGACTGCAAGGAGTCAATAAATAATGGCCACATTGATGAACAGTCACAGAAGGCACTAGGTCACACGGACAGAGGAAGTCTTTGACAAAGAGAGAGAGAGGGGCCACTCTGTGGGAATGCAGGATCAAGGTTGAGTCAGAGAGAATGATGTGATGTGCTGGTACCGGCGGTCACTGGTCAGATGACTAAATACGTGCAATAACGTGATAAACAAATGGTCATGGCTTCACACACCCAAGCATTTTTACTGTAAAATACAGTAACATTCAGACTTTTGTGACTTTATTTTTTATGGCTTTGGACATTTGCCCAAGCATTAATTGTGTTTTAGATGGATGTTTTTGGATTTGACTTTTTATTTTGGGTTTGGGGGTAATAGTTGGGCGAGTGGTTAGTGCGTCGACCTCACAGTGCAGAGGTTGTGGGTTCAATCCCGGCTCCGGCCTCCCTGTGTGGAGTTTGCATGTTCTTCCTGGGCCTGCGTGGGTTTTTTCCGGGTACTCCGGTTTTCTCCCACATTCCAAAAACATGCACGGCAGGCTGATTGAACACTCCATTGTCCCAAGGTGAGTGTGAGCATGGATGGTTGTTGGTCTCTGTGTGCCCTGCGATTGGCTGGCAACCAGTTCAGGGTGTCCCCCACCTACTGCCCGAAGACGGCTAGGATAGGCTCCAGCATGACCCGCGACCCTTGTGAGGATAAACACATCATAAAATGGATGGATGGATGGATAATAGTTGCTGCTGTGGCACATATGTGCAGAGATATTTGAAGCACAAAATTCACAATGTAGAAATTACACAATGAAGTGTAAGGAGTTCATGTTTTAAGTTGTCTATTTCAAAATCATTCATATCGCTGATCTTAGCCCACAATTTTGAGGAAGCTCGACATTTTGCACGACTCTAAAAGATCGCGGAGCCGTATAGAGAAACGAGAGCATTCTAAATTAACTACCATTTTATAACCTCAGCTAGCATGCCAGCGCACGTCACTTCCAGCTATCGGCCATTCATTTAAGGATTAGCTCACTCTACAAATTATGTCTTAAATTAGTGAGTCAATTTTATAGACGCACTTGATCACTCCCTCCTTGCTGTCTGCTCACTTTCCGGTGCTTTTGACTTCCCCGATGAAGTAACATTTTCCTCCAGAAAAAACAAGTTCCACTATTTGCTCAATCAAGTGGCTTTATGTGGCATGTGGCACCCTGAGCCAGTTCCCGATCGCCAGGGCACAGCAGCACTCAGGGTGAAATAACAAGCCGGGCCTCGGTTATCAGAATGTAAACACGAAAATGTCATTGGCCTCTTTTGAAGGTCACATGGTGCACTTAGTGGAACATAGTGAGCATTCGAGTCAGGTGACGGCAGTGAGTCACATCAGAGGGAAATGCTAAATGGTCATTTACAGTCAGGATCAAAGCACATAACATTAAATGGAGCATCGCCGTCGGGGCATTTTTCTTTACGACCTTACAACCAAATGACTCTTACGTGACGAGACATGCGCACACAAACCAAGTCATAAATAATGATTACGATAAATGTTAAATACTCGTAGTTCCACAAACAATAGTATTGTCTGGGTTGGGATAAGGTAATTTAATTGCCTAGTGGCTTACAGATTGCTAATAAATGGCTCAAAAACAAAACAAAACAAAACGAAAAAAAAACTGCACTATGTGGCACCTATACAAACAAAATAAATCACTCTGAATTTTCCACCAACTTGAAGACGTGCAGTTAGGAAGGAATCCACGACCACAGTTTATCACCCATGAGGACATATAATTGTGTGAAGTGCCGAATCAGCAGTCAAATCAGGAAATCATTTTTAAACGTAATCCTCTTAACCATTATTTTATCACCGACTGTTTATGAAGATATTCCACAGCACCGACCCCACATTCCTGTTCCAAAGTGCGGAGTCAGTGCATATTTCCAAAACGTTGGACATCAAAATACATTCAGTTGGGAGTTAGCAATTCTAAAAACTATCCATGTACCGGTATTTGGAAGTTGCTTTTCTTATCATGAATTGTGTGAGTTCTACTTCTCAAAAAGATAGATTGAATTTATTGAACTGCCCCCCCCCCCATCTTCTTTAAGTCTTCTATGAGGTCAGTTTTAATGTGAATGAAACAATGTGACAACCTGGCAGAAAACAGTGAAGTGACACTGTCAACCTCTTCTATACTATGTGGAAAATTGGGAACTTCCCCAGCAGCCAGCAAAAAGTTTTATTGAACTACACGATTGGGGCTATTTTTCAGGCCGCGTTTCTCTTTAGATTGGGGAAGGAAACCCAGCGCAAGTCATGTCTTCCTTTCCTGCCGAATGTTTCAAAAAGCTGGCATGACTCAGCTGGCTTGTCCAGGCGAATGAGCTCATCTTATCCCAGGACATTTCTGAACCTGGGAGGACAATCTGAGTCGAGTGTTCGAGACTGCAAGAGAACGTCGAAGTGATGGCATGCTATCCCAGTTGGCTTGTGGGGGGAAATCAGGTCAGGCAGCAAAGGAGAGTGAGGATAAGACAGTGTGACGTACAGTAGCTGTCCTCAACGAGTTCGCATTTTGATGGACACAAATATAACTACAACCACCATCATACCAGCGTCAATCAAAACTGAGCTTGCCGATTTTTGCAAAGTGAGATTTCGTATTAGATTTTATCCCATTGTACAGATGGGAGTGTATCTTTATCTAGTGTCATTCTCTAAATTAATTTGGTCGGGTGTTGGGTGCCCTATTTTATTTGTTCGCTGATGAAAGATGACTCGCAAATCAGGAATGTCATTCATTCTCGTCTGTGACTTTGTATCACGGGGGACAATAGTATTTTTTTTTTGATACTTTAAATCTAAGCTGGACAAGGTGCATTCACGGACCGCACATACCAGCAGAGGTTCCACAGAAGCTTACAGCAGATACTTTTAACATGAGAAAAATAACTCGACAATGCTTGAATAGTGATGCTGATTCTTCTTCCCATTTGTGCTGCCCGGCGTGAGGGGATTTTCAGCGTGAAATCGGATCAAGATTTCAAAGGAGAGTCCTTTGCAGGCATCTTAGCAGTGAAAGTGAGACAGCGACCAGACGGCAAGAGGCGCCTCCTGCTCATGCTTGACTCTAGCAAAGGACGTAGGGCGCACGTACCAAAGCCTAGCTAGCCCAAACTGAAATATTAAGTTACATGTCAGTTTTTTTAATCAATTATAACACACAGTATAATTTTCACACTCTCACCTGTCGCACAACGGCTCATCCTTGTGTAACTAAACCAGAAAATATTAGCAAACACTTATTGGTATGATGCATTACGGCAGCGCAGGAAACCCCAGCCACAAAAATAAAAACATTGTTAAATGAATACCGCTATATTATTTCTATTTGTCAAGATGGCATTTTTGATCGTGTACCTTTTAGTGTTGGGATTCAGTGCGTTTGCTGTCGTGGCGGGTTATGTAAGGGCCACGGCTAATTAACACCAAGACTGGCCTAAAAGTGAGTGAGAGGGCAGGCTTGACTGCCAAATTTGTGACTCATCATCCTGTCAGCCTACGGGCAACGCACAATACGGTTAAAGCCCAGAGCAGTAAATTTGCCAATATCGGCGGTCTCTATGGACTCAATAAACATATACAACACACACAAAGCTTTTAGGGTTGGAAAAAACAAAACAAAACAAAAAAACATACAGACTTAGCCAGAAAATAGCTGAAATTCCAACGTGGCACCCGAACAGAGCAACAGCAGCAGCCGCTTTGAGAACTTTAGAGACGTCGAAGGAGTACAGCAGAGTAAAGAGTGGGGAAATTCGTCAATTGGTAAAATGATGATGTGTAGCTTTACAAGGGCTACAAAAAAATATATATAATAAAATATACCATGTGACTTTCTCAGTCTCCCTTGTCATGATCAACTAGAATTTATTGTCCGTTTTGAAATCCGGCGTTATGTATATCACAATCGATTTTAAAGGGATGGTTCTTACTTCCTCACAAGTCTCAGTAGTTTAAGCCTTAGCGTGCGTGTGCATGTGTTTTATCTATCACAGAATAATTCTGGGCAAGTGTATGATGCACGCAGAGAACAATGTGAAGTCAAAGGTAAAAAAAAAAAGAAAGGTCGAAGTGAACTCTGTGACTTAAGAGGGAGTCATGTTTAATAGGATGTGTGTGTGTGTGCGTGTATAGAGAGACTTTTAAAAAAATATAGCATACTATCGTGTCATTTCCTGATAGGAACTCGACATGATAGCAATAAGCAAGTGGTCCAGTTTGGACAGGTTACCTTGGTAACCTTTGACAGTAGACATGTAAACTATTAACCCAAGGCTTGGAACTGGACACAATGCAGTTTGTTACTTGGCCACACAAAAATAGTTGTATGTGCAGCAAAGGCAACGGAATGGAAAGAAGACAACACATGCCATAGCGTGTCTTCTTTCCTGCAATTTACAGGCGGTTACGATTATTCTTTTTTTTTTTGTTAATCCAGTGCGGTATATATTTTATGTCGAGCCTAAAAACCTGATTCACAAGGTGGTCATTTCTTACGAACAGATGGCGACGTGACGACCTTTCAGCCCTTCCTGGTGATTCTTGTTTTGAGCAAGTATTCATTTCACCCGTGCAAATTTAAAAAAGAAATTGAACACAGAATGACTCCCATTTTGATAGCCAAGTGTGTGTCGGTTTCATACTTCAGCAGATGGTCTTTAGTGCTGCGTGTCTTGGTGAGGAAGCGCTCAGCCAGCTTTTCCATGTTGCGGCTGTAGTCCATCTCAATCTCCGCCTTCTTCCTGAAGAAATCCTGCAGGTCCTGGAGCAGCTGCACCCGCAGCTCACACTGCTGGTCCAGACACTTCAGCTGCTCCACCAGCTGGGCGCGAATCTCTGTCAGGGCAGCGAGAGACAAGTTGTTGTTGTTGTTGTTGTTAATAATATTAAGATGATCTGAATATAAGACAATACAGACAAAACAGTGGAACCCTGAAAGTTAAATGTCCCTTTCCATTCTGAATTTTTTTGGGTCACACAAACTGTGTGTCATGTGACGCATCATATCATTTTTGACTCTAGCATCATAGTCTTTGTTTTCCCCAACGTTGAGCGGCTTATAAATGGTTAAAATAAGTTCAATTAAATTAAGATGGATTCGGGTTTCACTTTACACCATTTGTCGTCTTACACCTCGCACAGCCAAAAGGAGACTTCTACATACTAAATTATTAGATAGGATTGAAAAAATGACTCATTTTAACATGTAGTTGTTGGTCTTTATTTGCTTTGTTGCGAGTGTCTGTGATGTCTTGGATGATGACCAGAAAATGACAACGGAAAACCTCAGATGAGAGGACGGGCTAGTTATGGAAACTTGATTGTTGGCTCAAGTCAGTCAGTCAGTCAGTGTGCGGAGTGATTGGCCGCGACTTGTGGCCGATAGCAGCTCTTGAGTGAATGCCAATCCTGCTACCGCTTGCAGGAAGAAAGCGACTGAAGCGCCTCAGCGACTGTCATCCTTTCATTCATGACACACGAGGGTTTTATAATACATTGTAGTACATCACGCTATTATGTGTATCCATGTCGCCTTCCGCACATGCTAAAATCTCGAAGCGGTCGTTTATGCTAGCTTATCACTTTCCATTTCCCCTCCGACTCCCGCCCACCTTTCCTTCCATGCTGCTCCCAGTCTGGTCTCTAATTAATCGAGTGCACTCTGTTGAAGGATTCAATCACAAAAGGAAAAAACTGCTGTGGAGAATGGCATGTAATGCAGCTTTGTTTCAGGAAGCGAGTTGCCACGTGCGCGCCGTCACGTGTGCTAACTCTCGCGCACGCACGCGCGCACATTAATGATAAATGGATCAGTGCCGACAGCTGACAGATTAATGCTACGCTCTCCTAGCAGCTTGCCAACAGTTTGTGTGCGCCGCACGTGTACCCTTGTACGATGGGAGAAACGACAAACCCAGCACACGCACAATCCGGGCCCGTTCAGTCACAGCTTGCGTCCCGCAGCTGTCCTACCTCTACAACGTTGGCTGCAGAGAAGCAATGTGTTCTGCCCTCCATCCTGGCTCCTGTTCACCATCAAGTTCCCTGACACACAAGCACAGACTGCAGTGCACATTTCGCAGGCGGTTCTGGCAGAGGCCCTCGTCGGTTGCGCCAAGGGCCTCTTTGATGCTGCCTTTGTGCTTTATAGCTGAGGGTGCAGTTCCACATTACCACAAAGCGAAGTGGAATCTCTCAAAAGGTGCCTGAGCGCATACGCTTCATCTGCAACACGTCTCTCACACAGTCCTACGCAATCCCAAACAATGTGCCACCAACCAGGGAGGAACCTCTCACATTAATACAAAACCAAAACACACACACACACAGTCGGCATCTGAGCCAATAACCTGTTGTATTTGCTTTGACAACATGCGTTACTGGCCTGTGTGTGCGCGCGCGCATATTTGTGAGTAATCAGCACACTGCAAAGCACCGTGACTGACAGGGATGGAGTCACCCTGTAGTCCTGCGACCACAGAACCACAAGGTGACAAGCCTTGCAATTAACTGTCACGGGACAACAACAACGCATACCGCACTGCACAAACAGCGTAACCGAAAAGCAGCACTCCTACGAGCGAACCGCAATGAAATGGTGGTGGCTGGGAGGCAGGTTTACAGCTGACAAGAAACATTACGACCGCTGGAACAATCGACGGAATTAAGATTGGAATAAGAGAGATGTAGCATAGTCCCCATTAAAAAAATAATAATAATATTAATAATAATCGGTAAATCTTGTCACACTTGAGATGTGTGTGTACCCAAAAGTGTACCGATGTAGTGATATGTAGTTTGACGGCAAGGTGTAAACGATAACCGAATATGTAACTTGTTTTGATACCGACATGGTGAGTCTAGCTTCATTTTTGAGCCGTCAACCATCCTCTCTTTATACGTATGATAAGTAGAAGGCTAAAATGTTCCTTTTTGGCATAAATGCTTCCAATGGCAATGATTTGACTATTTCCTGTCCATGTATTTTGAAATGAGAACAATTCAATTTCAACGAGCATCACAGTCCAGCCTTAGTTTGTTCCACTGTGATCACAGCGCGGGTCCCAGGATTTTATAGCGCGAGAGCTTCAAGGGGCTAAATTCCATCTCGGCCCTGAAACGCACGGAGGTGTTCCAAAAAGCACACTCTATTTCGAAAATCTATGGCTATATGACTCAACCATTGGGAAGCCTGAGCTCTTTAAACTACCCACTGTTGATGCTGGCCGTTTTTCCTTGCGTAATAAAAAAAAAAAAAAAAAAAGTCAGCCTTTTCATCTTTGTCCATGTATAGAGAGGCGCGTTACAAAAAGAGAGGAGGCGAGACGCTCGCGGTGCAGGTCGATGCCGTCCCTCTGTAATGGTCATCATCCCCTTCAGCCAAAAAGAAGTGGGATGTGAAGTGGAATGTGGCGTCTCCACCCCCTCCAGAAAGCCCAGTCACATTTTCCAGGCAGATGAGAGCAGGTCTTGCAAACTGGATCTGGGATTGTGCTTTACAGATGCTCTCCTCACGATCCCCCCCCCACCGCTGCCCCTTCATGTCAGCATTACTGTCTCACTCAACCGACAGCACAAAGCAAAGAGGTACTCTTGCTCTCATGGTGTCATTCTATTGACAGCCGACAACGCTCGCACAAACATCGGCTATCCTTCACATGACCTATGATCTATTTGTCCGAAGGCGTAGAAGACTGCTGGTGCGGAGCGTTTAATCAAGCGGCAAGGTCTATTAAAGTCCACATAACTGGACGTCTGCAGAAGACATTATAGCGCAGTCTTTTTCACTCAAAAAAAACGTTACAGCACCAACCGATTGATCGTGCGTTATTGACAACGGCTCATTCCGGCCCGCCGATGGGAATATGAATAGAAGCAGAGTTGCGGTGCAGTTCACGTGCATTGGACCGAGCGTGGGTCGGAAGATAAACACCAAATGCAATATACGTTTGTTTTACATTTTCATTCATTGTTAAAAGTGACAGATCACTGACCTCATGTTCACTTGAGCGTTTAATTCGGACTGAAAGACGGTCTATTGTCTTTGGCAGAGATTTTACTCGTTCCTAAGGTCTGAGATTTAAGGCTGCTGCCTCAAATCAGCCAGACGTGATGCATGCTCCCGTGCGGTTGGACATTTTGAGGCAAATAAAGGCGCTGCCAAAGGGCCTGTCACATAAACACTCTGGGTGGAGTCCAGAATGGATGTTCCTCTCCCTCTGACATGACATTGAGAAGAAGGCTTCTTTTCTCGGTCGACCAATCGATCTGTCCACCACGTGTGTCTAAACTTACGAACTTTAACCAAACAATATGAATGCATTAATTCATTTCTGTGGTACCTCCACAATGTTTTACTTTTAGAAATGCAAAAGAAGCAACAGCAAACTGAACCGGACCGCGTCGCACAATGTAAACGTCTGTTTTTAGGAAATAGAAATTCATTTTAAGCCTGCTCAGAAGCGATGGCGGCACCGAGCTGGCACAAACACAAGAGACACATTTACTGCCTCAAGCGCTCCTTCTACCCTGGGCTTGGGGTCGCACACAATCTAACAGCAATGCAACTGCCAATTTGAGCCAATTTGGACCCTGTGTGAGTGGGGTTTAAAACGCTAATTTCCTGCTGCCATAAGATGGATTTTTTTTTTCCCCATGTGATGTTCAACAGTGTGGCACATTCAGTCTAACCAAGCAGCCGGGAAATGTTCGAAAAGTTGAGCTGCTTGCTTTTAGGCTCGCTGAGTTATGATCCTTGCAGGAGTTTGCTTCACTCGGATGAAGCTTAACTTCCAATTGCTGCTGTCATGTTGGACTTCTTCAGACTGAAAAACAATTTGAGCTCATTGTGAATCAACAGCGCCTCTGCTGGTTGCAGCCAATTAGCGCAGACCATCGGGCCTCAGTTTGTCAAAGTTTTGCATCATTCCACATTTGGTGCTGTATCACAATTGCTGCGCTACCGGTCACTTTAAACGGAGTAAACAATTTGTCGGCATCATCTGCACAACTGTCATTGCATTGTAATTATCACACCACCGGTCACTTTATTTTTGATTTATGACTCGCCGCGTCGTTCGGCCAGCTGTTGGTCAGTACTACTGCACGAATGGTAGTAGCCTTCCATTACATCGAGACTCTCTCTCTCTCTCTTGTTTTTTGCCAGCTGTTGGTCAGTACTACTGCACGAATGGTAGCCTTCTATTACATCGAGACTCTCTCTCTCTTTTTTTTTGCATACTTAGCCAATAAAGACGAAGTAAAAACAGCAGCACTGCAGTCACCATCTTGCCCAATCCCCTCCAGCGTGAATAAATTTGAGTCATATCACCACCGTGAGCTCTTGTCCTCTAGAGAATCAAAGAAACACAATGAAAATGGCAGTATAGAGCGGAGTAAAGTGGGGTTGGGTGTGGAGGGGGGGGGGGAGGTGCAGTGGTGATAGCGTCACAGTGAAATATATGTTCATTCAGTCCTCCGCACAGGAAGAGACGCAACGGGAAGTCAGTGGGAGCAGTTCATTGCCCATAGAGAGCACAGGGGAGGGAGACTCTGAAACAACTACAGGAAGCATGTGCACAGACGCCAGTGTAGTGCGTGTGGGTCCCAAAAAAAAATTTTTTTTTAAATAGACGTGCAAAGAAAGACAGGCAGCTGTTGAGCTACTCACGATTAGGTGAGGAAAAACTAACGTTTGGTTTCGCGGGTTGAATGCGGAATGTATATTCAACTGGATATGAACTGTATGAGTGCGGATTGTCCAAAATTGGATGTCGATTTCAAGGCAGCTGAATGGGTCGGTAGCCTCAGGTTGCAGGTAGTATTTCCTAGAAGGATTCTTAAGCAGGGTGGTATCTATTAGTTCCAGACATGCCTTACTAATACTACTTCATTTTCGAGACACATACACACAGCAGTATGTGAAGAGGGGGAGTAGAAGGAAAACATAGAGTTACCATACAGTGAGTGTTGGAGGGGAAAGTATTGCTGCAATGGAACCATTCCAGACGATTTCTTTTTCTTGGGTCTACTTATTTCCTCTGAAAACACACATATGCACGCATTCACACACACGCGCACGCACGCACACGCGAGTGAAAGGCATGCAGCCTGTCACCCAAATCCCACCAATTTAAGGAAACGCAGTGTTGTCTAAAAGAAGCAAGTTAACAAGTGCGGTGACTTCTCGACATGGAACACTTGCCAAAGTGTCAAAACCAGAGCAGGCCTGACAATTATATGAAAAGCAAAAATGAGGACAATGGAGAAGTGGGGAATTTTGTGTGTGCTACGACCAAGGAAAATAAGGAACAGAGGGGAATTTCAGATGAACGTCTTTCGGGTGCTTTTGTTAGTTCTCGTTCATCATAATGGAGAACTGAGAACGAAGGGATTATTTTCACCAGGAATGGAAACAAAGCTCTAACTTTTATGGACCACAAACAAACACTCCCACTGCACCAATTACAGCGCTGATGACCAAATACGGATGGACGGTTGGAACAGAATTTCAGGAAGTGCTTCCCAGCATTGTTGGTCGGCCGTGACAAATTTGCCAGAGTTTGATCCTCAAATCAGAACAAAACTTTGCTTTCATTTTTATGTAAATGTTTCGAAGAACAGGAGTGAAAAAGCTTGGTGAGTTCGGGAAGATGACAAGGAGTAAGCAACAGAAGGGGTTGTGTGATCAGCAGGAGCAAATTCCTCTCCGCTTCTCTTCACCTTGGTGACCAGGCCAGAAGGTCATTAACCTTTTCGTAGACTCCAGGATTCAGATAGCAGAGTGGAAGATGAGATGTTTGCGCTCGGAAGGGTGCCGATGCTTCTGTGGGCCGGGCTCTAAGCCGCTTGGGCTTCCTGTCGGGGTTTCCTTGGCCTGAGAGAGGGCTACAGGTCAGGGGGTCAGAGGTCGCAGCGGAGGTCAGTCTCCCATGTCAACCAAATGGTATAAAAGCCTTGGAACAATAGAACTTGGTTTCAGATCAGTTTCAGCCCAGGCGAGAGCATTGCTGCTGCGAGAATGTTCTCTTTTACTCTGCTGCGCCATCGCATGCTCTGATTCCTCTCTTACAGGGTGGGGGGGGGGGGGGGGTGTCTATGCATAATGAAAAGGCCTGCTTATCAAAAGTTAAATAACTGCTCACCCACTTAGAGCGCCTGCTCCACTAACCCATTCTTAGGAGGGTGAGTAAGTGGGGAGGGGATGGGGGTGCCTCTCACTCAGATACACAGACTGTAAAAAAAAAAAAGATTGCAGTTCATGTATTCTTATGTGCAATTTCTCACACTGTGGTTCGCCAATTTTAAATGTCAACGGGGATAGGGAATTCTGTGCATTGTCTAAGACAAGAGAATGTTGAATGATCGAATGAGGCAAAATGGAATGGTGTGCATTTGGCTATAATCAACAAACGCACTGCTTACTCTGGGAGTGCTTTCACCCCAACAAAAGCAAAAAAAAAAAAAAAAAATATCTGCGATTGGCCGGTGACCACTCCAGGGCCTGCCTCTCGTGACCCTCGTGAGGATAAGCGGTTTGGAGAATGAACGGATGGAACGGAAGAAACGCGCCATCAGTGACGTTGTTTCACACATGGCTCGAGTTGGACGTCAATGGCTTGTCTTATTTTTCTGATTCCTCATTCACTCCATGACACTTTGAATTCAATCCGAACACAAAAACAATGACAAAGAAATCATTTCCCATATATCGGTTAAAAGTTGAGTAAAATGCTCAGCCTGTAGTGTACTCACAGGGTAATTAGTCACAAAACGAGAATCATAATGATGTTCCATTTTGCCCGCATGACCATGCACCTGGTGTCACCTCTATTTCCTGTCTCTGACGGACACGGCCATCTGGGCTTCGATTTCTTCCAACGGGCTCCCTCTCAGTCACGCTCACGATCACGCACACACACTTTGCCGAAGGGATGCAAACCACGACCGTACAGTGATCAGTGCCATCTGTCTGGGAAGGTTCGCTTGAAAGTATCAAAACCTGACCAAACCTGCTCACACGTATTATACCATCCTGGATCGGCGGCGGAGACAATATTAAGCTAAACTGTCTCACACGGTGTGCGCCCACGTGGATGTTTATGTGTGCACTCTTTCCAGTGTTTCCAAATGGCCAGTGCATAACACCCTGCTTAATCAGCTTAGCAGACAGTCAGGGGATTTGACTAATCCACAACACAAGCATGGGAAGAAGCCCGCTGAGTGTGTCTGCCTGTCTCACTGTGTGTGTGCGCGCACGTATGACAGTGAGTGTGTGTGTCAGCCTCCACCGTCTTTGCATCAAGCATTACGGCGTTTATCTACAAGACATGCGATGAAATGAAAGTAGCCATGGGTGGGAGCAGACGCCATTCAAAGTACAGACACGTCGTCTGGCGGGCGACGGGATGGGTCAGCCCCATCTCCATTAGCCGTTAACCGTTTGTCATATTTCCACTGAATGAGGGATGGCGCGCAACACCCCCTTCTATAGATTAAATCGTAATTTGCCATGTTAACCCCCCCTTCCCCCCACTGTATTTTACTTCTTGCAGAAATTGATTCGTCAGTAACAAGCTGCTAGGGGAAATGACCAGCTGTCTGAATGCAACGCTGTGTGTAAACGTCGCCATCTATAAGCCGAGAGTCGTGAGGAACAAGTTCAGACAGAAGACTACATGCACGAGGTGTGTATGTGACATGTGTACCCAAATGTGAAGGGGGGGGGGGGTGTTCTTATCGCAGCATTTGAACGGACATGCGGATAAAAAGGGAGATAGAGGATCGAGTGAGAAACGGAGGGACCCAAAAGGGTCATATCTGCTGACGGCTGTCAAAGTGGTGATGCTTATCTGCATGCCACGAGTGCAGGGAATACGTTCTTTCTGACACTGAACATGCCGGCAACAAATTCCTTTCCAGGCATTGCTGTGGGTGCATTAAAAGAAGAAGAAGAAAAAAAAATGTCATCGGGGAAAAAGTAGAACATAAACTTTCATCTGACACTATTAGTACAATGCGCATGCATGAATTAAAAACCAGGACGGCTGCCAACAGCAAAACTTACAAGAACTAAAATGTATAAAATGGGTGTGATCCGATTGATAAACCTCACAATTGGGAGTCTTGTCATGCTCTCTACCCAATACAAAACCGAGCCATTGTATACCAGTAACAGTCTCTTACAGTCCATCAGTCCTTTGGAGATTTGCATGTGAGATACACGGCTAAAAATGAGCCTATGAGATGATAACAACCGCACCCTATCTAATGCTGTTCCATGGAGAATGTTATGCTGTGGTGTACAAAGTACTGTCACCGGCTTGGGGGGAGCTTAATGTTTAAATACACCACTACTCGGGGGGCGACAAAAAAAAAAATCCTATGATGATTATCACATTCAGCATCTCGATCAAGATTCTCCTCAAATCCACCACTCCCATCAGAGCATCTTTGGAAGTGGCGCATTGAGAGGAGGGGAAGGAAAAAGTGGGGCAAGCTGCATGAAGAGGCTCGAAGGAAACTCTGCACCTCAGCACAAAACAACCACTGCAACGGGGAGAGAGAGAAAAAAAAAAATCAGATAAAGGCTCGGCTGCGATTTTTCTTTTTCGTGAAGATTTTTCACAGTCGTAAAATGATTGCAATCATAACAGCGGCATCGCATACCTGGATAACACACCTCATGCTAACGCACAGTGACACCATTGCACCTATGAATGCTGAAAAAGAATTGACACACAGTAAGATAAACACAGAGCTTTAACAGAGATGGGAATCGGCTTATTTCTCAGTAAACCACAGTAAGCTAAGGTGAAATTCTATTTTACGTCTTTCATCTTATATGCATTGTGCACTGAAACCTGTGCTGCAAGGAAAAACAACGGTATAAAAAAAATGTATGAATTATGTGGAACTAAAATGTAACTAAGAGGATTATGTGCTGCATTAAGAAGCCTTAAAGAATTGTGTCGGGTTTTGTACAAAAAAAACTTTTTCTGAATTGCCGTGATGCACCAATCCAAATCCATTTAACTGGTTTAAACATTTTGGGCAAACGACAACATTCTTTATCAGAGTCCAACACTTTGTGGTTGCTGCCGTGATCGAATTTGGTTCTTTACACAATCTCCTCACTCAAGGTATTGAAGGGAGACACCTCAGTGTGATTTTGCACCAAATAAAAAAACGAAGAAAACTTGAAACATGTCAGAGATTGTCTTCAAGCAAAAACGTCAAGGGCCATAATGCAGCTGATAACAGTAAAACCGACAGGCCAACAGGAGGCCAAGTGTGAGCTCACCGCTCGTAATGAATAGCTTCACTTAATATGCGTTTCTCATGTTTCCACAATTCACAAGACTCAAATTAGCCTTAAGCAAGCTTTGCTTGAAGCACCACAATGCTAATAAGGGGGGGAAACACTGCCCCGCACTATTTATGGCTTTGTAAAGTGATGCAAGGTGACTAACATCCACCTGAGGTGATTCTGAGTACGACCTTGCATGGTTAAAAACAGCCTTCGCCCCCGCTAAAGTGCACAAACACATACACGCTATTGTTTTGCCTTCTCACACATAACAACCTCTTCCCCTTTTGCAGTCCTGACATACCACCCGCATGATTGTCCCGGCAGCTCAAATGTCATCATCTCATGCGCCGCAACAGACACCTTCCCATATTCCAAAATCCAGTAGCGACATGAATCAAGACACGGCTGTTCAATCAAAACGCGTGCAACGGAACAAAAACTGAATTGAAAATGGAAAACAACTGCAGCTTGAGGGAACCTATTTGCGTCCATTCCTCTCGATCTTTTGTATGGTCAGGAGGTTGAGGTCAGGGATCTCACTTCGTCCATCGAAACGGCGCCCTCGCGAAAACAAAGAGAGATCCTGTGTCTCTCGTATTTGCTGAAAAGTAGGAAAAAGTCAAACAAGGATAGATTGTGCCCGCAGAAACTGAGTAGGAGAAGAACCGCAGTGGGGTCCTAGTGGACGACAATATTGACATCACGTGGACCGACGCCACCGGCAGATATGCCGACGCGGAAAGTATGAATTGACCTCGTGTCTAACCTGCTTGACAACCTTTCTCTCTTTGGCTTCGGTTAAGCAAAACAACACACGGATGCGTCATTTTAACTGGATCCTGGATTGTATTTCACCTTGTGACAGAAGCAGTAATTAACAACACGCCCCCTCGTATTCATGAACTACACCGTCGATCCAGCGAAAACTCACTTCGACCTTCTGTGAAGAGACTTTTATTCATTCAAAACAGAAGCCGAATCTTCATCTTTGACCTGGGGTGGAGCGTTGCTGATAATCCGCTTCGGGAAGAGTTGCAGATTGAAAATTGTGGTTTGATATTCTTGTATCTGAGTTTTTGACGTCATGGGAAGATGGTGCCCGGCTTGCCTTGGCCACTAACAAAAGCTATCTGCGTTTGGACAGCTTGATACCACGGAATCGCCTCGCCAGCGGAGGAACACGTGGAACAACAGCAAGTTGGCGACTCCCCACAACTTGTGTGTGATCTGCCTCAAAGACAGGACGTGTCTCAATCGGTACAACACAATGGGGCGCTCCACCGTGGGCGGTCACACCCTTCCCTCCTAGCCGTGACCCCTGTTAGATGACCCCGAAGAGGCTTGAAAAGAAAAGGGAAAATAAGGAGAGAAAGGGAGTGGACACGTCAGGAATGAAATCCCTATGAAAACAAAAAGCAGGTCTTAGGAATACAGGAAGCGCGAGAAAGGCCGAGAGGTGTAACCGATTCTGGGCAGGCAGCTGAGACAGCGGACAAGCAGATGGGGGGGGTGGGAAATGGGACGGATCGGCACGGGGGAAAGGAAAGGGAAAGCAGCGCTGTCGTTTTGCGCTTTGCAACGTGGAGTTGAATTATTCACGCTGGATCAGCGGAAGTGACAAAAGACACAACACCTTCATGTGCCCGGTGTCATCTCAGCATCATAAAAACGCATATCCGCATACAAAGAGTTGCCGGTTGCTGACAAGAACATGATCATTGCTCAGGCTCAAGAGGACATGGATGTTGCTCATGTTAGGAATGACATACTACAAGATATGATACTTTTTTTTTTTTCCACTGCACGCACCGGTATGGCTCTCAGATCTACTTGACTCGATTTGGGGCACTTTTCCAAATTCAAATGAGTCCAGAAACCTTGAAAAATCAGGGCAGCATTGACGGCATCAGTCAGAATGAGAAACGGCAACAATAACAGACTAGAACAAGATCTCTGGTAATTACTTCTCGGCATGTTATTCATACAGGAGACAGTGCGGCAAGAAAACAGACCCACTGCAGCAGAGTGCAGAATGTGGATCTTGGAATGCCTTTCGCGTTGTACTATTTGGAATTCAACCAACATTTCGGGGAAACAATATTCCACGACGAGTCAATCAAGAAATGGAATCACCATCGCGTGATTACAGAAACGGCAAAATGACCGTGAAGAAATGTTGAGTACTCGATGCTCAATAATTTATGACGATGCAAGCAAGCGTCACAACGGCGTATCAGCCGAGCTTTTACAAATAGAATTCTAAGCAAATAATATCACCCGCGCTTTGTTTTAGCGCGAGGAATTACTATGCCGGTAGTGTCTCCGCCTCTTGAGTGGTGCGAATGTTATCTATTCCTCCAGGAATGCTGTGCCTGTAATGAGATGCTTATTAGGAGTTCATTTAGGAGGCAGTGTGTCACACTTAATAATTGAGCACCGTAGCCCGCTTCTGACCGCAGCTGACGTTTGCTCAAGGCCGGGATTCGAAGAGGTCAAAGGTCGGAGCAGCCGGGGAAAAACGCCATGTGGCCGACACCTGTTCAAAGATACGCGACAGTCACGTGCTTAGGAGACCAAAACATGGTCAAGTAGACAAGCGAGTCCGTCATTAGCGGAGTTTATTTTGAAACTGTGAGAGACTACAAAAGACTGTCATGTTGTTTTGCTTTATCTCTCTGCGGTGGGTGTTTTTCTCTCTGTTGGCCAGCCTTTCTTTCTTATCCGCAGAGGAAGCCTGTTTGATCCGGGAGACTCCCGTTGTTCTGACTCTCCGAGCTCAAAGACATCAAGAGTACGCTCCTCGCTCGCTCACTCCAGGCGAGAGCTTGCTCCTTTTTTTTGGGGGGTTGTTTTTTTCAACACCCCTTGACAAAAAAAATAAATAAAAAACAAAAATCTGTCCCTTATCCTTCCTATCCTCTGTCCCTCGGCGAGAAACCCCGTTCTCCTTCTCGCACCAAAGACAAGACAATAATTCCTGAACTCAAAATGGCCTCTATGCTGTGGAAGTTGGGCTGATGCCAGCAATGCAGCGTGCATATGGACCACGTAGTATGTGAGCTATGACACCGGGGGGGGACAGTAGCAGTCATTGTCTTCCACAGCGAGAGTTGGACACAATGGAGAGGGATACAAGCAGGGACATGACTCACACATACTGTAAGCCCCCACTGAGCCCTGACCATTATGACTGACAAAGACGCTGGAAACAATAGGCAGCAAGTGTCAGCGTCTTGTACAGTTAAACAATAGCAGCATTACGTCCGCCAACTTGGGGCCTTAAGCCGTGAATCCAGAAAACATTAGCATGATTGTTGAATTTGTTTTTCCACTTTAAGCTTTTTTGGCATGCCTCAGCTCATTCACTGCAAAACGTATTCATTTAGGAATCATTTGGTACATTCGCGGCTTAAAAGAAAACATGTACGACATTGTTGGGCCCCGAGATTGGAAAGACAAAAAATGATACTTGTATTTTGTCATTTAAGGAACTAAGAACTGTCCTCGGTTGTGCAACACAGTGCGCGTGTCAAATGAACAAACTTCAGCTACTAAACCCAAGATGTCATATCTTTATGTTGTAATTTAAATGTGCACATGTTCTTCATCAAGTGGGGCTTACTTGAATCTAGAAGGATTTACTATTGGAGGGGGGGAGTATGTTTGGAAACACTGCATTTGTCTTTGTGTAGTCGTTGCTCACAGGGTCTGGCATTTGGAGCTATTTTCAAGTCGATTTACCTTTTTTTTTTCCTTTTTTTTTTTTTTTTAAACGAAGTGAATTAATTCGTTGTTAACCCAAGGAATTGCCAGAATATGTATCACGTCATTGAACATAATAACTTCATTCCTTAACGACACTTTTGTCCAAATACCCCAAGGATCACGAATTATGTCATGTTTTTGGCATGCTGAAATTGGTGCTTTTTAGATAGGGATCTGTCTCATGCAGTACACACACACACACACACACACACACACACACACACACACACACACACACACACACACACACACACACACACACACACACACACACAGGCAATGTGAGTGCATTTGAGTCAACATCTATGTACATACCTTCCCCAATGCCAATAAATATCAACTAATCTAATCAAAATCTAATCTCACATTAATGTGTGGAAAAGCCCGGTGGTCAAGTGGTTAGCACATTGACCTCACAGTGCAGAGGTATCTGGTTCGATTCCAGCTCCGGCCTTTTCTGTATGGAGTTTGCATGTTCTTCCCGTGCCTGCGTGGGTTTTCTCAGGGTACTCCGGTTTCCTCCCACATTCCAAAAACATGCATGGCAGGTTGATTGAACACTCCAAATTGTCCCGAGGTGTGAGCGCGGATGGTTGTTCGTCTCTGTGTGCCCTGCCACCCCGCAACCCTAGCGAGGATAAAGCGGATCAGAAAATGGATGGTGTAAAAAAAAAAAAAAAAAAACATTTTAAATGGGTGTGCCATTCATACACATCCCTCCATCTTCCAAACGTTTGAGAGGGATGGCATTGAGATAAACAGTACGTGAGCATGACTTTAGTAGTTTTAGTAGTAGTGCTTACACCGAGATAACAATCAATTAAAAAGCTAGGCCAGAGCAGTGGCAAAGTCTCCCCCACACCATTCCTTTGCGGGAATACCACCAGTGCATGACAAGAGTCCCACACACATTCAGCCTGTTGCCACCCACTGCAACCTTTTAACACAGTAAGTGGCTGTGTGAGTGCCGCTGTGTGTCAGAGACTGCCACCTTTAACACCACTGTCCTCGGAGGGAAAGAGATGGATGACCGAGAGGGGAATGGGAGCAGAATGATTCAGGGTAATTGGGGGGTGCGGGTGGGGAGTCAAATGCTTTTGCCTCTCAATTCTGTCGTCGTCAATGAAACGGGGTGACTGATGTTAAGGTCCGTTGCGCCAAAGGGCTTTGCCCCTCCAACCCCGTGTTCTTCTCCATTATGCCAACTGTCAAGTCACCTCTAAAAAGGACTGAAAACGCAGCCAAGTTGTACTTCAGAATATTTCACCAAGAGATCCGTTACAAGTCGATGTATCGAACATGCTAAATGACGCATGGGGGCGTACGACACTGCAACAAGGTGCCCATAACATGAGCGTGATTCAGTGCATTGCTACATCACTCCAAATGACAAAATGACACAGCAGTCCACTAATTTTGAGTCAAATATTTGATCAAGGAATACCCGTACTTGTCTGAGCCAACGTGATGTTTTCGTTTGTCCATCAAAATGACGCATTTATGTCCTTGTAGCTCTATAAAGGCAAAAGAACCATTTAAGACAACTTGCACTCAAGTCAAAAGAGATGACTCATCCCTTATATCATAGGTGTCAAATTCAAGGCCCAGGGGCCAGATCTGGCCCGCCACATCATTTTATATGGCCCGCAAAAGCAAATCAAAGATGACAACTTTAATGATGCTTGCTAAAAACAAAATTTCAAATTCGTATTTGTAATAAATAAGAGTGATACTGTCAGCATTTTCTTGCTACCAAACCCCTCATTACAGTAACTTAAGCAAGATGAATAAACCATTATTCTTGACTTTTTTATATGGTTTCAGTTATAACGGCCCTCCAAGGGAAACAGTAACTAAAATCTGGCCCGTGACAAAAATGAGTTTGACACCCCTGCCTAAAATAACATTATAGGAGTCATGTCATTCCTCCCTGACAATTGGTGAGGAAATGTATAGATGATGAAGAGGGTGTTACAATGACATGACAAGGAAAGTGAAGTACTCCATGGAGGTAAAAATCTAAACAGCCATGTTCAAATGTAAAGATAATCATTGATTTTGATGGGGGGAGTTTTCCCACATAAAGACAAAATTAAATCACTTCCCTGTCGACGGTTAAAAGGCAGAGTTGCTTAAACAGCTCTTAAATTCGATCAATGGCATCAAGGTGGTCCAACTAACGTTGCGGCCGACGAGTTACACAGTAAATGCCGCCGTCAGTTCATACAACTCCTGCCCCTCATGGGCCACTGCACAGTGAGAATGAGTCTGTATAAAGGGGAGGGGATGTTCCCATTTCCACTCTGTTTGAAGCACGCGGACTGAGTTGGAATGTTGTGTGTGTGTGTGTGTGTGGGGGGGGGGGGGGGGGGGGGGGGGGGCACCGCAGGGAGAGCGATGGGAGGCGAAGGCCGTAATCTGAGAGGGGAGTCCCACAGTGCCGGTTGGCGCAGGGTCCCTCCCTTCCACACTGGGTTTGGTACACAGTGGAGAGAAAGAGATACAGCAGAGTCAGTGTGCTCTGCTACATCATCATAATGATGACTTATTGTATCATTTGGTCCAGATATTAAGAAAGCGCAATGAGTCATACAAGATGATTTCTGTTATCAGGTATGATGGAAGAACTGATGGATTGTAATTCATCCTTCAAATTACGCACACACTATCCTGCTCAATTGAGATGCTTGTACTGTACTGGGAGTTTTGGCAACATGACGGTTTAGCCTGTGTAATGACTGTATAGAAACGGCAAGCTGCTACTGTTTTCCTCTTGGAATCGTTCCATCTATACGGTTTAGCTCAGCTAGTGCGCAGTGAATTCAAGCTAACAAGCCTGGGAAAGCGGCTACAACAAATCTGCTGTGGCGGCACGTGATCAAATTTCTGGTATGGAAATGACATTGGAATGAAAGAAGCTTTTCATTCAGATCACAGCTTTTACTTGTAGAATGAGGCAGCTCCCATACTTTTTAAATTTAAAGACTACACTTTTACTGGATAAATACTGTAGTGATAGCCAAGTATTGGAGTATGTATTTTGTTGCGATTAAATGATTTGTTCAGCTCAGAAAATGACAATTGTCCCAAATGCAAAAGTCAGCTGCTGCAAGCGAGTGCCGGACCGGTACGCGCTGCAGTGTTTACCAACGTAAAACAACTCTGGGGTAAAGAATATGAATTATGCATACTTAACGGTGGAAGCAGAGATAAAAGACGCAGGGGAGGGCGCCAGACAGGAAGAATGTTTGATGCAGTTCATTGAAGAGCGTCTGGAAAGCTCAGTTGGTAGTGCTGGCACGGGCACTGAGAAACTCCATCGAAATCATTTTAAATATTTAATCTCGGTATTTTCCAACGAGTATATCAAATGGGGTACACCGGCACAATTATCAAAGAGATTCAACAACAACAAAAAATCTGTATAGGTTTTTTGTGGTATGAAAGAAATACGCAGCTTATCTATTGGATCTCAGTTTATTGTGCAAGTGTACTCAGATAGTGGTTGGATTTTGTAATCGTAAAGCCATTCTGATGTAAAATAGCTTTGTGTGCTTCACACAATCACATCAGTGAGTCCAGAATTAATTGAGGAAAGAAAAAAAAAAGGGATGGCATCTCTAATATGTCAATTGGTCATTACGAATATTCACAATTGATTCGAGTTGAATTGTCTTGAAGGGATTGCCGCGATGCCGTGGATGCATTTCACCATTACTTTGCAGTCTCCATGACATCGGCGATGGAATAGAGTTGCGACCACGTGATGGCAACTTATCCTGGCGGCGTTTTTCACTGGCGTCGGAAACGTGCTTTGGAAGAACACGGAAACATTGGCGAGAGAAAGAGTCTCCCTATCAATTAAAAATATGTGGCGAAACAATAAATTGTAGTCTGAAAAAAAAATGCACTACACTTAATTCGGTGACAGCTAAATTGAAATTTTAAAAGTGCGGCCCAGGGCGACTTTCACATATTTTCACTCACACGGAAACATTGGCGAGAGAAAGAGTCTCCCTATCAATTAAAAATATGTGGCGAAACAATAAATTGTAGTCTGAAAAAAAAATGCACTACACTTAATTCGGTGACAGCTAAATTGGATTTTTAAAAGTGAGGCCCAGGGCGAGTTTCACATATCTTCACTCGTTAACTTGCTGAGGCAGAGATTTGAATTCGACAGTCTTTTGCGTGCTCGGGGTGTGTCTTCGGTATCCTCTGACCACATAGCCATCGGCGTCACTAGATCGGTGGATGATACGTGAAACTCCATCCATACATGTTTCCGAGAAATACTCCCAACGGCACATATTTCACTGCCTCAGGACGGGTTAACTTGCTGAGGCAGAGATTTGAATTCGACAGTTTTTTGCGTGCTCGGGGTGTGTCTTTGGTATCATCTGACCACATAGCCATCGGCGTCACTGGATCGGTGGATGATACGTAAAACACCATCCATACATGTTTCCGAGAAATACTCCAACGGCACATATTTCACTGCCTCAGGACGAACTTAGACATGCATGAGAGAAGAACGGCAGTTCTCAGTGTGTCCTCCACACATAAACACCCACAGCGTTATCCCATGACGATGCTTGCAAAGCAACGGGGCGGGGGGGAGAACGCTAACGGGCGCCTGAAAGACCTGCGAGATAAATATCGGGCGCCAGGTATGCGCGGCGAGTTCCTCAACAGCCCTCCTGGCACCTGCATTGACGAGCTCCTCCGACACACAAAGAAATACTTCAGTCAAACATGCTTACCACACCCACATCCAAACATGAGGCGCAGGACGAGTGTGCACATGAAATGCTTCCTCTGAAGGCGTGTTTGACCACATTCATGAGAAACGGGCGCGCTGGCCTTGTAGCAATCACCGCTCTTATCAATAAATGGCATTTCCGAGCACGCAGTTCTTTCATAATGTATCATTAAGCTGTGTTTCAGTCCTAGACACTGTATCCCCTTTTGTACTTGTTTATTAAGGGCAATGAGGCCATCATCACCACCGTCATGAATTCAGGTCAAAGACACTGACCATTGACTGACTTTTGAACTGTGAGTTGGGAGTTTATATTTCAGAGACGTTCCAGACATATCGACTTCATGCCATTTACCAGAGCGAGACCTGGATGTACAACCGTGTCCTCAAGCTCAACGTTTTTATGACGTGGACACACCCCAAACACCACCCACACATTCAACATGCGTCAGGGATGGGCGTGTGATTCGAAGTTGTGAAGTGAGGCAAACCTCGGGGCAGAATTGGAAAGTTTTCATGATGTATCGGGCTGAGCTTTTTACCAACCCACCCGAAGACTTCTTGTTCACACAGTGTATTCTTTGAATGCGGACAAAAGGGTACAAAATGGCTACAGTGTCATGTTCAGCGTAGCAGCATGACAGCATAAAACTCAACAATGACATTTAAGAGGCTACAATACTGCAAGCTGGCACCGTCATGCTATGTGTTAAAAGCTGCCACATTTCAAAGAATGATGCAAAAGATCGGTGCCACTCCGGGTTTGGAAGCGACAGGCTTACGCTTACAAAATACGCATACCAAAAGAGGCACTGTACTGGCAGCATGTTGTCAAAATGTGTCAAGATGCTGAACTCGGAAAGGAAGACGGAGAGAGAGAGAGACAGAGAAAACGGTCCTAAAATTTGCATGAGGTGCAAACAAACAGACGATTTGCTCATGCCATTTCTTATACAGCCTCATGCTTGGGTCACAAGATCACCATGACGATACTTATCCATTATCATCAGCCTTTCTTTAGCTACAAGATTTATAATGAATAAACAAGTAACAATATGGATGGATAGATTGAAACATGGCAAGTTTCTTTTCGCAAGCCCAACATTTTGTTTTGACACTGCATAAGGCATTCTGAATTAACCTATTACGTCTTTTCCATTCAACCATTCCTTTTTCGATCATGGAAATGACGATTTTCTGTCGACCAACCGTCTACTCCACCCTAGAGCCGCGTATCGCACCACAACGGCATTCCCAGTGAAAGAGCACAACAAAGGTTGAATATTTTGGTGGCTTCCAAACGAGAATGCCGACGCACGAGCCAGATTACAGCCCACTGTTCTAAACCACTCTAAACTATAGTGCTGCGTTCCTTGTTGTGTACGGGAGTTGCGTGCATGCGTGAGAGATCGTCTCTGATGCTTGTGGGAAAGAAAACTACAAAATGTTTCTCACATCCAAAACGAGTTAGCGGCAAATCTCGGTCTCAGCACTTAAAACAAGCCGGCATGTGTGGCAACAAACACCGGGAGAAGAAGGGGAAAACTCATCCTCCCTCTGGAGCATGGTGGATGCTGGGAACGGCAGAACTGGTGCATCCGCATGGCAACCGGGGGGGGGGAAGAACACCGCGTCCTCACATTATGCAGAAGAAAAGAGGAGAGCGAGTTTGAGGCTGCGTGTGTGTGTGTGTGCAATGCAGATTCAAGTGAGACGAGCTGATGAATGGCTTCATTAAAACAGCATTAGGCGAGGTGAAGTGAATGGTGGGGTGCGGTGCAGTGATTTGCTTACTTTTAACGCATATAAACGCCACAACACATGCATTCTCTCTTTAATAGCTGTACAATCCACTCCTTCCACTCACGTATTCATAAAAGCAAATTTACACTCAGCCTTTAAAAAAAGATGAACAAACAACAATGACACCGTGGAGAAACAAAGCGGTGAAAAGCAGAGGAAGAACCCTAATCTACCGGGTTCAAACTCGAGTGGAAGGAAGACAAATCGACGTTATTCTCTCTCATTTTCCTCCATGCTCCTCGCAAACCCGGAAAAATGGGGGCAATTCTGTAACCGTAGCAACCAAGTGTGCCTACGTGCATAGACAAGCTGCTGATGGAGAGGGAAGGAGAGACCGGGAGGGGAGACGGAGAGTGAAAAGGCTAAACAAGCGCATACACACTCGGGGTTGCACGACTTCAGATTTTTTTTTTTTAATGATTTTGATTTTCCAGGTTTTGCTTCATTCCATCCCTCACTCTCCTCTCTCTCACTTAGTCCAGCCCCTTAATTCCTCTCTTTGTTCTCAGGCCACGCATGAGGGCCGCTCAAATACAACCTGTATTCTCTGGCGTCCTGCGGGAACACGGTCCAGACCTTTCTTACACTTGTTTTCTCTCGCTCCCCTCGGTCGGCCCCTTTCCTATTTATTTACAGCGGTCTGCTCCAGTACTGATTGTTTCACAGAGGATATGAGCGGTCTTTTGTTATCGCCCTCGCTTGTCTTTATATAGACCCATCTGCTCTTAAAGATGCCCTCATCAACTCACACAAACATCCGCAGCCGGTTTTGTGTCAGCCATGTGGTTTGCACATGTGCAGACCGCGGAGACTGGACGGCCGGTTTGAAGCGCAACAGGAGGCCGTGCGTGTGTGTGTGTGAGTCACACGTCACCACCGCTGTCAAACATGACGAGTGGAAAGGAGGCAGACAAGAGTGACAGACAGGGCGAGGGGGAGCAAGGAGGAGTGAGAAAAACAAAAGTGTGTGAGAGGAGGACCAGTGGTTCTTTTCACAATGCTCCGATTGTTCACTGGATGTGGCCCGAGAGAAAGAAAAAGATTGAAATTGAGCATGAGGGAGGAAGGGATCGACAGATTTTCACATTCTTGTGTTTGCTGAGTGGTTGGTGTGCTGTTGCAGTGGCTAAAGGGGTCAAGTCTTTTTTTTTTTTATATGGCCTTGGGTTATTCACACACAAAAAAAAGATTCTTATTTTGCCAATGGAATTTCACAACAAAAAACAGCCACTATTTCTTCCCTCATTTTATTTAATGAAAAAAAAAAAACAAAAAAAAACAAAACAATATGGCTCCACAGAGCTGACTGAATCTAAATCTCTATTGTTTTTGGATTATCATTATTAATTAGTCATCTCATTAAGGCGGTAAAGTAGCATTGTTAAATATTATTTTTTTATTTTATTAATCATTTACTATATTTATTAACTGCACCAAAGTAGAGTTTGTAGACACTTTGTGAAGAGTTCAAAAAGCTTGTAATGAAATGCGCCAAAAGGTTGGCCATACTTTTGGATTAATCGATTAACTGTGAAGTAAACAGATTACGGTGCCCTCCTACTTATGACGAGAGCCTGGACGTCGCGCACAAAATCACAATGTGGTGGATAGTTTTTAAAAAGTGACTTGAACAAAAGGGGAAAAGAAAATTGGAAAGTATACGTAGCCTTTCAACTTATGCTAGGTTTGCTAATTGCAAAGCTAGTAGCTAATTAGCAGAACGTGATATCATTAAACAAATTGGTTACCGCATTTTGCCATAACAGTCCATGACCTGAGGTTCTTATGATGGCTTTAAGAAAACTGGGAAAATTGACACTTACCTTCCATTTAGTGTGACTGGAGTAATGGTGATTGTTACCCGAATTTGTACATACGTCATAGAGAGGGGAAGTAGCTACATAGCATCATGTAGTCATGCCAGGTCAGACAAGTGCATGTAGATGGCGTTTGAGCAGACTCATTTTCTCTGAGTCTGCGAGGAGGAACTCTGACTCACAGTGGCTTACCACTGCACTTTTTTTTCGAGTCAAGGGTCGTAAATGTCAGACTTCCCCATTTTCTGGAACCAAGCATGAACATATAAATGTCTCAACGTATGAGGAAGGTCATCCTGATAAGGGTGATCTTATAAGGTCGTTATATCCGGCGTCCCCACAATGCACACGGGCACGGCTTTTCAGCAGGCTTCTCGAAATCGGCCAATCAAAAGAACGAGGACTTAGAAGAGGAATCTTGACGGGACAACAGCTGACCAAAAAAGACAGAGTTAGCCAAACGCAGGCATGTCATGGAGGCACTTTTTGACTGCCGTCACTCAGCGGTACCGGCGAGGAGCGCCAGAATGAAACTGTGAAACCGAAAATAAACAGATGTCTCCTTTTAACTTGAAGTGATACGCACAACAAAATGATGTCTCGGTGGACATCATGCAAAACAGAAGCACATAAAAATCTACAGTGATTTGTCACTGTCATCGATCCTCATAACTTCAGACGTCAAAGCTGGAATACCTGAAACGGAGGGAAGAATTCCGTCAGCCAACCACTGCAGGCTGAACATCTGTTGCCCAATCAGAGCATGTGGAACATCTGGCACGAATGAACAGCAGTCATCTCGCAGCTAAACTCTGACCTTACCCGCTTGGCTCGGCTGTGTGCATTTTTCTTGCTTGGCGTGTTTATTTCTCTCTCTCTCGTTTCACCCCAGTCCTCCCGATGTATCGCTTCATCTCTCGCCGACATTAATCAGGCAAGCGTGCGTCGCATCTGATATGCCAGATGTTGTCGTTCAACCTGTACCGTTTCGCCGACATAGCGCGGAGTACGGTGTCACCCTGATGGCTGACATTCCTCATTTTATCGCTCATCTTTTGACAGCATGTAGGAGGACAGAGTGCCGGCAGTTAGATTTGATTATAGGCGGCTGTGTTTCAATTCGACGACGCACATGAAAGCATGGTACACCTAAATAGACGCCATGTCGTGAACTGTTACGAGCGTCCCAATGAGGGAGGAATGAGGAAGTAGCAGATTGGTAGAGTGATGCAGAGAATCCATTTTTTTTTTTTTTTTAAAGCCATGCCAAGTTCATTGCTGGCTCAGCACACTGCGCCCGAAACAAAGGCGGGGTGGCTGGTTCCTGTTGTTATTTATTGAAGGAACAGATGAAATGGAGTTATAAATTCAAACAAATAAACATGCTCGGCACTGCTGGTTTTATGCTGCCGAACAAATGCACAGAGCTCAGGTTTAGGTGTGTGTGTGTGTGTGTGTGTGTGTGTGTGTGGACTGTACTGACAGGAAGCTTCCCAGCACAATCAGTGTGTATTCAAGCCCGACTCCATACCCTCAGTTTCACACCGACATCCTTCCCCGCTGATTATTTTAAGCTCCGTCAGCAAATCCTTAATTCAGCCTGAAACGCGCACACACACGCACCTTTTCTCACTCCTGACAAGCATCTACAACCTTGCATACCTCACGCCACACACAGATGCAGATTTCATGAACAAATTGCGTTTTACCTCACTGAAAACTGACAAGATGGAAAAACTGCGACGGGGGTGAAGAGATTCCGAAAATATGTTTCTCCCATTTGCACGTTGATAAGATCTTGTTATCTCCTCATGTGAGTCAATTTAACCACTCCCACCCTCCAAAAATAATCATTTAAAAAAGACGATGTTCAGTTTTGATGTTCATTGTTGTGGTTGTTGTACATCACATGGAGAGTCGTGTCATATATTCGTTTATTTTGTTTTTCCGCATGACAAAATGTTAAGACAGCTCTCTGAAGGATGAAATTAATACACCACTCCAAACAACAAGCACGATAATAAACAGCGTGACATGAATACCTCTCCGACAGTGTCACTCAAACCTCAGCATGATTACCCACGCGCTGGCAGATGAGATGGCCGGCTTTTGTTGATAGACGTGTGACATTGTTTCATTGAACCAACCGGGCTGTTTTCTAAAATGACAGCCAGCTGCTAAATATTTTAACACACGCAGACATAATCCTGAAAAAGTGCTATTAATTAAACAGCTGCCCCATATTCACATTGGGAGAAGGGTCAGCGTTGCAATAACGATCATGCCGTAACCGCTGTTTCTATCACTTCGGCATTATTGCGGATAATGAAGTGCTTTCGAAAGCTATTTCTCTCTCTCTCCACCAACAATACATCAATCAAACACAACTGAAATAACAAGTCCGGGCATCGTCCTTCCTACATGCACGCATACACACAAGCCTGTTTGCAGACAAACCCACTGCTGTGTCAACACCTTTCCTATTGTGAGCCAGTGAAAGCAGCCATTTATCCGAAATCATATGTTTCACTGGTCGCCGGGAAAACATGTGGCTGACTAACGACGTGCGTGTAGGCAGGCAGGGACATTTCAGTTGATGCCCTAAAGCACGCACGCACACACACGTCCCCTTTCAGGTTGAAAGATCATCATATCTGCTGCTGTGAAATTATAACAGATGCCGCTCCCTTTTTTTGGAGGCCATCTGCGTGCTGCTGAGAGCCAAGCGATCAATCAGAGTTATTCAAGCACACCATCAAACCGGGCGGATATACCTATTGCTACGAGTGTCTCCGACAGACCACAAAACACCAAGATCAATACAGTTTATTAATGGCGGTTGTGGGAATTTAGTTCACGGAGGCAGACGCTTATTCACGGCTGTGGGGAACAGCGACGGATGCAGGGCTAAAGTAACCTTGAACCGTTTAAAGTGTGTCAAATATTCGGAAGGGCTTTCACGTGCGCTCTTAAACGCTTCCTGTTCTTTTCTTTTAAATACTACGGCGAGCTAGCTGATGGGTAAACCAGGAGCACTGAATAAAGGCTGGTGGCTGAATGAAGGCAGTCACATACAGACTGTGACTGTGCCAAAACCCAGAGCGCTCCAGAGCTTCTCTGAAAAGCAGAGTCGACCTCTGGATCCAATTCCAAGTAAGAGCTCCGTGCGCTCCTAACGTGAGATGATAAGCCCATTCCTTCACTCCATGTATAACCATTTGCATCTGTGTCGGAACATTCCTACCACGCTCAGTCTCCTAAAGGCTCGCGCTTCTTACCAAGTAATCTTTCAATTTTCTGTTGCTCCGCGCCTGCGTGCGTGTACACATCATTGTTTTTCAGGACACAAGTATTTGAACACCTGGCCATTACTTCTACAGATTGTAAAAATCGAAGAATAATGGGGGGGGGGGGGCTGCGCACCCTTTACAGCTGGCCAAAATTGGGGCTTTTCTGATTAAGTGAGGTATTCCCTGTGTGTGTGTGTGTATGTGTGTGTGTGTGTACACATGTAGTTGCACCATCACGCTGCAGACAGTGCAGAGTCTTATCAAGTTCAGCCATGATGTGGGATTTACATTTATTTACCTTCCACGCTGGAGTGTTAAAAAAATAATAAAAAGATTACTCCTGCTGCCTGATAAGCAGACATAATTTGACCGATTCCAGATTTGGGAAGTGCGACAGACGCATGTTATCACATATCGTTTGATTGCCTCTATTTGCAGCTTACAAGCTAATGACAGACTGTGTAAGTGTCTTTGGGAACAGGCCGGGAACATCGCACCTTCTGAAGACACACAACATCAGCCAAAGCAGTCATGCCTCTGCTTGCCTTCCACTAACAAAGTATAGTTGACTTGAATTTCCATTGTCAGCACTTTTACAGTCACCTAAAGGCAGGTCACATCTCCAACCACTGTGGTACAGTTCCTAAAAAGATGCGTTTGAAAGACTGCATACAGCCTTGTGACTGATTATGATGTTAAATGTGCAATAAATGAGAACCAATCACAATGAGGTGTTGGCATCACATGATCAAACAACAAAAACAGTGGATGGAAGTCATGCTGGCTGCTTTTACATCAACACATGCTCCACAGTTGGTTAAGTGTTCACTTTGATGTCATTGTTACACCCCAATAATCTTTATTCAAGACGAAAGACTTGCTTATTGATAGGCCTCAAAAAACGGAATATATCGGACCCAAAATAGCAGAAAACAGTTCAGTTGCTTTTCAGCTTGCAGCACCATGACTTGCAGCCACTCAAGACAAAAACGGAAGCGCATGTATTTGTTGTGACCACGACACATGGCAATATGGATGAGTCTTTGCTCGTTTGAAAAATATGGCAGATTATGAGAGAGAGGATTCTGTCAATTGAGTTTCCTGTTTGCGAATGTCAAGTCAGGTCAGCGTCATACTGAATTGTTGGAGTTAATTGATGGGTTGCACTAATCGGTTGTCACAATATTTACATTGCTCAACAACTGCAGTACTAACATTTCCTTAAACCTTGCAACAGAAATAAATCTAGTTTCACCATTCCCGACTTAGCCTGTGAAATCTGATGACCTCTCACTCCAAGAATGGGTTAATAATTGTGCTTGTAGTTTGTGTGCCATCTTCATGTTTGTGAAACCTATAGCCCATGGGCCAGAGGTGGACCGTAACCCTTCTCCTCCTATATTTTGTTCTTCTACTTCTTCCTTTCATAACTTTGCTGCTGTGAATTGGGAATTTCTCCATTGCGAGACTAATAAAGGTTTTCTTATCTTATCTTAACAATATTTGATCTGGCCCTGGATGCAAGCCTAAAGACAAATAGATTGACATACTAACTACCCATTTCTATTCCTGCTTTTCATCATTATGGTTTGTGTCTATTACTAACTTTTGCAGGTCACTTTTTGACAAACAAGCATTCACACACACACACCACTATGGATAGTTTAATTTTCAATAACCCTAAAATGCATGTTTTCGACATATCTGGACAAACCCCACACAACAGGGAGAACATGCAAAGTCAACACAGGAGGTCCTAAGAAGAGATTGGAACCCCGGACCGAACTGTGATGCAAATAGGCCCGCCACTATAGCTGCAAATTATTAACAAAACCAAAATAAAAACAAAAAAATCCCATAATAATTAACTGGCTGTGATGGAGAGTGAATCTACACACTATGACATCACGAATGTACAACTATTTAAATCCATCATCAAGGCTAAAGGGCACCACAGTAACTGGCTGCCAGTAAAAAGTTTCTATTATTAAATTAAGTAAATTATGTATTACTACAACAATGGCAGACAAATGCATTTTTACATCATGACAGTGTCAGTGAAGAGGATCTTGGAAAAGGCAGACTTTTTTAATACCGTTTGTGTATTGGACGTCAACAGATGGTGGTGCAGGTGTACCTAATCAAGTGGCCAGTGAGCTCTGCCGCCACCAGTGTGGTCTGACTGCCTGACGACAGAAGCATCCACAAACACAACCAATCGGGCCTTAACTCACTCCAGTGCATCGTATGAAAAAAAAAAAAACCCTGTGGACGTTCAAGAACAATCGCCGTTGAGTTGCAATGCCACACATGCTCGGGCGGTATGCTCAGCAGACTGCAGCACAGACATGCGGGAGACAGTGAGAGAAAACGCCCTGTTCTCTGTCGAAACAGCAAGCCTTCGGCTTGTCGCGCATAGCGGACACGACAAATAACGCCTAAGCTTTCACACCTCAAACAAGCTGTTGGTGGTCAATAACATGGGCGTTTTTCCCTCATTTCTGTCTTTGTTGGCGATTTGCGCTCAGCGTTCGTTCGTATGCGAGCTACCACATGAGCACACGCTGCATCCTAGTAGCTACAACGATTCCACTTTAAAAAAAAGGGATAATATGGTGAGAACTTGGCAATGAATTAACCAACAAACAGGAGATTGGTGGCAGCGAAACATGCGACCAACACGACAGTAAAGACCGTTGCATCATCGCTTGGGAATTCAGAAAAAGCCTTAAAAAAGTTTTACCTTTAACTTGAGTTTCATATTCGGCCACAATCTCCTTGTCCTTTCGGAATTTGGCCGGAGACGTCATGGCTGGAGTTTGAAGAGCAAACCACTTGTCCACGCTGCGAAGTCAATTTGCTCTCAAATGGACAATAAAAATTAGCTTGATGTCGAGACCGGGGGAATATCCACGTTGCGTCTCGGTAAAGGGGAACTGGGTGGAAAAAAAGCGGGGTTCCAGATGAGAAAATGTGGCTCCTCGCTTGGTGAGTCCGCCGGTCCGTATTGTCTCCCTGCGTGCGTTCACTCGGGGCGCATTGTGAGTTTGACGTTGATTCTGCCGCTGCACGATTTTCACGCGCGCCTTCTCTGAACCACCGGTAGCGGTGCAAAGCGTTTCAAGTCAAAAGGGGGATTTATCCCCCCTTTGAATGGGTGATAACTAGTCAGTATGCGCTCCAGAAGCGTCCGCTTGCTTCTTCGATCCCGCCTGAAGTGATCTGCTCACCCCCCCATGAAGAAATGCGATAGAGGAGGAACCGGTGGAGGGGTTGGCTCTTCCTCGACCCCACTGCGCAGGACATAAGGATGCACGCGTGCCTCTTTGAGGCACTTAAAACGCAAATAAATACTTAACTTTCGTCATCTTTTAATTTGTAATGGTTGGTTAAGTGATCATTTAAACGTACTGTTGAATGATAATAGTCCGAAGAAACAATGCAAAGTGGATTTTGTTTTCTTTTTTTTCTCGACTGTCAGTCACCCACGACATCGCATTCTATGTGCATCTACATAGTATTTTTCCATTTGTTACATTCAAACTAAAATCGACAGTTTCTGACAGCTTTCCACAACCGGAAGTAGTCACTAACGTTTCCACGGGACAACTAATATACACATGTATCTTATTTTGTTATTACTTAGGATGAACTTTGATAACGATTTAACTGACAACTGTAGTGCATAAAGCGTCAACAAATCCGCAGTCACTATTTTACATTTCCGGTCAGGGAAAAACTTTTCACTCTGACACGAAGCCAGCCCCGCCTAATTTTATAGGACACGAGCGACGGTTTATTACAACTGCGATTGGCTCTGACAGTCCAAATGACGTGAAATTAAACCAACCAGCCTCGGAGACAACTGAAAACGATCCCAGACCAGGTGGACATATATCCAATTAAACTTGGGTTTGGTGATATTCCTGACCAATCGTGTGTGTCACTGTGGCGTACGTCCAATCAGATCCAACCCTGGGTTCTTTTCAAAGATTGTTTCAGGAAGTGGTTTAAAATACCAGGAAGTTGTAAACAAAACTGACGGCTATTCGGTTAGCTTACATCTACAGCTGCATGGACGCGGAACTGTTCGTTTAAACAATTGTTTTACTCGCCGTTTCTCGGTGTATTTTCGATATTTAGCCGACCGGCCTCTTCGTGAAACGTGAAGATACCGATTCCCCCGCGAGTTTGTAGTGTATCAGGAACGCTAACATTAGCTGCGTTTGCTAGACGAGAGAGGCTCACCGTCGCCTCTAAATTGAATGTGAAAGGCACTCCCGTCATCCGTAAACGCAAAGAAATTGGATAACGTCACTGTGAATTCTTCTTTCTGCTGCAATTGCACTATCAAGGCGGCGTGAAACGCCGACGCCAGAGCTCGCAACATCAAAGCAGGACGACCATGTCGACGTCCAACGCCAATTTCAAAAACAAGTGTGTCGCCCAGGTGAATTGCATCTTTTGTGACAGCGTGCTTTGTACGAGAGGCATGAAAGCCGTGCTTCTTGCAGACACCGAGGTTCAGCTGTTTTCGACTGATATACCTCCAAATCGGTAAGTGCTAGTGGAGTTAGCACTGCTGCTAGCTTTTATTTACATATGGTGTTGTTGCTAAGACGTTACTTCCATGACAGTGATTTCCACTGCAAGAATGAGTGTGATTGATAAAGTGTTGTCTGAAGTGTTTTCTGCGTGCCCGACCTCTCAACCATGTTTTGTCTACCCGAAACGCACAGAACTGTTGACTTTGTGGCCAGCTGCTACTCGACTGAAAGCTGCAAGTGCAAATTGAGAGATATTGCATGTCTCAAGTGGTAGGTAAAGCGATTTGTGCATTGATTCATTCATTTTCCGAACCGCATTATCCTCACACGAGTCGCATCATACAGCATTTATTTAAATGATAGCGTAGTAGTATACAACAGAGAAAGCAAGTACTAAATTTGATGAGTTTTATTTCAAAATAAAAACATTTGATACCCACTTCATGAGGGAGTTTTCTGGTCTGACATGTAGTTTGCAGTGCCGTATAATCACATTGCATCACACTGAGAGGTGTTTGTAATGTTTTGTCCCTCTCAAGAATTTATACGGTAATCAAAATAATAGCGCAACGCAGCAGTTCTACACAAGTAATTACATATTATAATGCTGCGCAATTAATCGAACTTCAAAAAATATCTATATAGACATATAGATATAGATATCTATATCTATATCGATATAGATATAGATATCTATATAGATATATCTATATCTATATAGATATAGATATATATAAATCGTATTCATTTTACAATGTCAAATATAAGAGTGGGCATACTTGATTTAAAAGTTTGCACTTGAGATCTATTCAAATTGTTTAATTAAATGCATTTATATTCAAAACAACATTTCTGTGGTGTATAGCAAGTAAACACCAATGCATTTGGTGTATACACAGAAACCATACTTGAATTTATACATCTGCACTCTATTTATATTTTAATCTTAACAAATTTTCTAAATGTTGTACGGTTCAAAAGAAACTTAAGTAATTACAGTGTTACACAGATTTTATTTTTATTTTAAATGTGTTCTTGTTTTGTAACCCAAAAAGAAATGATCCATTTAATCCTCTTGATTCCATAATCAAAGAGCCCGAATTGAAAGAGCCATTTATTGAATTCGATCTGATAGGGTTGTGAAACTCTTTGTATCATTGACAGTTATTTTTCAACTATGACATTATAATTGCAACGTTGTGATGTTAAATGACAATGCACGTGGTGTTTACTTTTCTGTGCCATTCCGCTGTTGTTGTCACGTCCAGGTCGAAAACAAACATCTGTTGTTCCACAGCCGATCGCGGAGTTAGCACTTTTCAGTTGTGTTCATTGTAAAGTGCCGACTCATGTCTCTGCTTTGTTTTCCGCCACAGTGGTAACGTAGTTGGCTATCATGTTGTGGCCCCCTGTAAGCCCTGCCTGCTCTCCTGTAATAACGGACACTTCTGGATGTTCAACAGTGACGCCGTTTCCACTCTCAACAGATTGGATGCAACAGGTCTGTTTCAACAGTGCAACTGGAATAGAACGCCTCGATGGAAGTTGTGATATCCTCATTGTGTTAAAGGACGTTTACTTTTTTTTTTCGGTGTGCAGGTGTCTTACTAATATGCCAGACAAGGTTTTGTCAAAAGTTCGAGTGAAAAGATTAATGGCTATTTACTACTTTTTTGTTTTGGAAAAAAAGAAGCTTCTCTCTGATTGGAGGAAATACAGTATGTTTTGCATATGTGCATCAACCCATCTCCCCCCCTCCATCCCCCCTCCCACAATTGCCTTTTTCACCATGACACCACACATACTTCCGGGTGGCAAAAGACTGAGCCTTTTCCAGTGCAATCACTGGTAAACGGTGTCATGGGCTTTTGATAGTGACAAGTCAAGCCAACCTTTTCAACATATTTGTGATAAAATGCCTTCCCCAAGCCCGATGATAACAGTTTTGGTTCCAAGTCTGTCCCTTGAGGTGTTTTTGCATTCTGCACTATGATATACTCTGGCTTTATCCTCCAAACCTTGGAGGGTGCATGTGGAACACAACCACACAGTCAAAAATTCTTTGCATTTTTTTTTCTCCCTTCAGTAACAATATGTCGAGTCATCGTTCTCATAATATCAATATCACAAGCTCGGTGTGATGCAACTTGATATATATTTTTTTGTGTTAGTGTTTGGATACAATGAAGTCACAGTAAAGAATAAATTCCTCAACATGATCTATACTTTTTTTTGTGCATTTTAGAGTATAGCCGACTTGTACTGCTTTACTTTAGCAGTTGAGTCAGTACTTTTGCGAGAGTATATTTTACACAAGTATCTGTAGTTCTACTTCAGCACAAAGTACTTTTGCTACAGCTGTGGATCAGAAGTTGCCCGCCCTCGGAAACTGGTTTGTAAAAGGTGCCAACTCCTCCCTGTGCGCAGGTCTTAATCTGCTCCTGTGGGGAGATCTGCCCGAACTAGATGACAGTGAAAACGAGGAACCAGAAAGCCCATCAGAGGAGGAGTGTATCAGGTAAAAATGGACACGGGAGACTCGGAGACGCTTTGCAGCAGCTGACAGCGTCGAGGTGGAACTGGATGAGTGGGAGAGATGGGGGACCTTAGAGTGTCATTTAACTCTGAATCACATCAGACTAAAAGGTGCTGCTTTGTTTCGGCTCAAATGAGGCCAAGGTACTCTTGAAGTCACGCCAAATCAGCATGTCACGGCAGGTGCTTTGCCCTTGGACAGCTGGTGGAACACCTGCTCTGACACACACGAGGATTAGTCAGGCCAGAGGGGTGGCACACTCCAAAGGTTGACTCCCTGGAAAACAGCACAGTGGTTGTGCTTGAGTCAATATAAAAATCGCACTCCACCTTTTTTGAAAAAAATGTCATTGAACTTGAACTGCTAATCGCCTCTAATGAGTACAGTTCCACTTGCATCCTGCGGGTGGCAGTAATAAGCAACACGACGTGAAATGCAAAATGGAGTCAGCCGCAAAAAGTCAAGGACTCGAAATTCAATATTCGTTTACTCTTAAAACCTTGGCCTTGCCTTTCATATCACCTCCACTCAGAAAATATATGTTGTTACTCAGCTGTTGTCCCCCTTTAAGCACATGCTCATGCTACGTAAATTGCAATCATCACCAGCCTCTCCGCTCTAGCGAAAGGTACGCTCTTATAAACAATTTCAACTGCTCATCAAATTTTATACCATGCTTACATTAAGCCTGGCCTTCTGTTATGATTACATCAAATCAAGTATAATGAAAATCAACAGTCAAGTGTGGCACTGCGACTGAACCAGTGTGTGTCTTTGAATGGGGGAGGGTGGGTGGGTGGGGGGGTTTGCACAGTCAATTTAAAGGTCAAATGATACACGGGCTACACAAAGTGATCTTGTAGAGTGTGTGAAACATCGATATGTTGAAGCATATGTGCCCCAAATATTACTGGATGTGTGATGCTGTGACATTGACTGAACTATTTATTTAGCACATTTGAGAGAGGCCTGAGATTTGCTCTTTGTTTTGTTTTTGTAATGTAGCACTTCGAGAGTGGACAATTTCTAAAAAACTAAAATATTGAACTGTGGCTTTCCGTCGTGATACTGTGGAGTCTTAATGGTCAAATGCCAGGAAGCTGGATTTAGGAACAAGGGTTCTCGTAGGAAATATTGAGGAAAACAATCTATTCCAATGTCAAACTGCCACCATCTTAAGAACTTTGACTTTACAGGATTTGTTTTATGTAACATTTGAACATTTGTAATGTGTAAAAAGTTGACATTGTAATATTAATATATTAAACCAGTAAAACGCTCTTTATGAAAAAAAAAAATTATAAAGTCGGTGTGCCTCATGTATCTTATTTTAACAACACACATGTAGAAAGAATTGATCACCAAAGAAATGTGAATGTGTTGAAATATTAAAACGCTCTACCATTGACAGGTGATGTAGCAGCCAGCCAATCTTTAGCTAGACTCAAGTAATCCCCCCCCCCCCCCCCATTTCTGAATCATACCATTGCAGTGTTTTGTTTTGATGTTTCTGTATTCTATTGGGCATAATCTGATTTCATCATGGGTATACCTGGGTGAACCCTTTGGGCTCAGTGGATCTATGCTCAGCATATTATGCTGTAGTTTCACCTGTGTCAGACATTTTTCGACATTGGACTCCCATTTATGGCGTCCTCTTTGAGACAATTCTAAGATGCTAAAGTTGGCATCCTTTGTGTCCTCTGTTTGCAGAAAAACAAGATTATTGCTATGCAGTTGTGCGTCTTTGTTTGCGCGTGTGCAATGGGGCAAGGCAAGCTCATCCTTATGACTGACAGTCCGCATAACAAATATTATCAATGTAGTCACCCACTTGAATTATTTGTCCGCGGGCCAAATACTTAAAACCACATGCTTCCTTTTTGTTTACAGTCTTTTTTTACAAATTAATTGGTTTGTTATGTGCATTTAATGTATTTTATATTTCATTTGTGAATATTTTTTTTCCAGGGGTTTCTCACCCTGGGGGTGGGGCGGGGGGTATAATTTTACCACAAGAAGGTATCACTTATAGCTTCCTCTGGCTTGGACAATGGTCACATGATGGTTAAAAAAAAATGTTTATGAAGTGAATTAACTTTAATTACTTGCCCTGCTGAAAATGTATATTTTGGAATTGCACTGAAACTGCGTTGGTAATTTGGAAAATTGATTGTTGTTTTGTATCCTTGTTGAATTAATAATAAACGTTTTTATTTAACAAAAATACTATTGGATTGTAATGTGTATTTTATGAATTTAAAGTTATGGAAAGATATCACTCCCTGGTACCAATACCAAAAAAGTTTCACAGAAGTTCGATTTTTTTTTTAACTCCATCTGCGTGGTATAAAATAGTAGACTAAAAAAAAATTGTGGTGCCCTCATTAAAAAAAAAATAAGGTAAAGGGAATGTTGGCAGTGCAAATGTGTCCCGAGGTCTTTCGGTTTGCCACCGGTGCCTTGAGGACTCTGATGGTTTGCTCAATGCTCTGCCCCCCTCTTGTGGATGAAACATAAATTACATACACAAGAGGCATTGGAACTTGGGACGTGTATTGGTCGAGCTTGACCACCTCTGCAGGGGAATTGTTTTTATGCAATAAAATTTCCGACCTACAAACAGGATGGAACATAACGGAGTGGCATTTCCTCACTTTACAAAAAACAAAAACTACTACAGACTATTGTTCTATATATAGAAAACTAGTCTGCAATGTTTTTTTTCGTCAAAGTTGTTTTGTTTCGTCATAATTTGGCCAAACGAGGTTCTGATTTATTAGTAGGATTTACAGGTTAAGATTCAAAAATTTACCTCCTTTAAGAGTGACGTCACATTCAGATTGTGCATTAATCAGAACTGTTTTTTGAAACCGGATGGAATGCAAAATTGGAGACACAATTTACATGAAGAAAGTAAAAATATTTTATTGATCCATTATTATATTCAGAGAGACTTTAAATCCAACCAATGACCGTTTATTATGTCATTATTTAAAAGGACATCTGAGACAAAATTACGACTGCAACAAAAACGAACGAAAAAGAACCCACTAAGCAGCGGTGCAATACGTCGATTGTGATCGATGTTAGCTCGCGGGCGTGAGGTGTGTAGAGGGAAAAAAAACACAACCTAAAACATTTGTGTGTCTGTCTGCGTGTTATTATTTTTGATATGTTTTTGTTAGATGCTGGAGCCACTACCTCAAGACCTCAAGTGCTAAGCTACTCTTATCCTATGCTTTTCCTTTGCTCTGACTGTCTCTATAATAAGCCGCTCTCGCACAACTCTAATTGCCCCACGGGGATAAAATAAAGTTTTCTGAAATCTGAAAATTAGTGCACACTGCACCCTTAGCATTCTGTGAGTCTCACTTTCACAAAAAGTATTTTAAAAAAAGCAGGTTGCCTTTAACCGACGGAAATACGTCACCTGCATCACCGGAAGTTGTTAGCGGTCAGCAGTCTGGAATTGTAGTTTGCAATTAGAGCTATGGCGCTATATCTTTTACTGTTATTATTGTTCCCATTCAGAGTTTGTTTCATGTACACTTCACTGAGGACACTGGCAAAGAATGGGAATCTGGAGTGCAGGGAGAAGCATTTTTAGACGGCATACGTGAGCTACGATCGTTTAATCGCTACAAAAGTACGTCGGATGCCTCCGCGTCAGGTCTCTACTAAGGTAGGCAGTCATTTGCTTTTAACAAACTTTGGTGTCTACTTTTCTATTTCGTTCATCTTAGGGCCCGTTATGTCTGTTGTTCATCAGGGAATGCGTGTGTAAGTACGTGCGTATATATACACGCGCTCGTGCGGTAACGGGTCGATCGCGGCAGGTTGGTTGATCGAAAAGTAGATCTTTGGTCAAAAAAAGTTGGGCACCCCTGCTTTAGAGGCGTTTTGTTGAAATGCAGAAAGGCCATAATCTTTGATAAAGTATTTACATAATAACCATTTTATTTACATTGAGTGTCTTTTCGCGAGGGCAGGAAAGGCACTAATAACTAGGACTGCCTGAGATATGGAAACTTCCAAACTGTTTCAACAAAAATAAATAAATGGTGAAAACTCTGACGCTAGATGGCGCAGTGGTACCATGAATATAAACAAGTAGAGGCCTTGCAGGAGTAGAAGGGCTTCCAGATTACAAACCTACGTGTAAAAATAATAAAATCGCTTTTTTAAAAACCGTACATACAACAACTGCCACGTCACAACATTTAAATGAGTGTTATATATTTATTGTTTGTGTTTGGTACGTTCCAAAAGTATTTGTTTGTGTTTTTTTTAATATTTTACAAAAACATCTTGTTTATTTAAAGGCCATGTAAGTGTCATGGTACTTTTGTACTACGTTTTTTGTCATTATTCACATTAAACGTGTAATTCTGAACTACTTCCTTATAGGCAGATAGTATAGATGGACATCAAATTGGAGGTCACCTTGACCATCATAGAGAAGAGAATATTTCATAGAAGAAACACAAGGAGGTTCATAAAACTAGGCAGTCTGTCATGGCCATCTCCTGATAATAGACCTAAAAGGGCTAATGTCTGCCATTGCCTGATTATGCATATTAATGACACCTCAAGAATTCATCACAAAAATCTTTTTACAATGGGTGAGGAGGGCAAATGGTAATAAATGACTGGATTTATTCCCTTTAGGGACACACTTCATCAGGGAGACATGTTTTAAATAATGTATCCAAATGATTTTCATGCGCAATATGAATACTTTGGATGAAATGCGAGTAAGTAGAGTGTCGTCCAAACCGAATCGTGCAGGTGTTGCAGGGTGCCGGTTCCGTGCCTACTCGTCCATATGCAGCACTCCAGTGTGAGACCAGCTGCATTGGGCTTTTGTTGCTCAAGTGTTCAAGATCACACAAAAGAAAACTTCAAACAAGCCTCTTTTTTTCCTTCTTTTTTTTTATTGTGTTCTGTTCTTGTGGGCAAGCTGATTACAGCAAGGGATAAAAGTTGTTCCTATACAGTAAACTAATGTGGAGAATCAGAGAGCTCTAATTAAGTCATGGGGGAGCCAGAGGGAGCCGACATGGATGTGTTCCCCAAAGCCCAGACCGACGGATGAGGGAGGAGGGGATTGGTTCAGTGGGAACTTCACAGGCCAACAGTAGTCGGCATCAAAGGTAGTTGTTGTCAGCTGAAGGTCCAGTCGAGGTATGAACTGTTGCATGCATGCCGTCCTCCATTTTAAAGCCCCAATACGTTACTCCAAATGCAAACACTGCTGTGTGTATCAACAAGCGCCTACACCCGCTTTGCAAAATACTGCTTTCACGTTAAACCAGCAGACCGTTTAAATGAATGTCAATTAAAAAAAAATTATGTCATTGTAATGCAGCGACCATTTTCTCCATCTAACATTGATACAGTCTGCTATAGCTTAATTATTAGACATGTAAATGAGAGTGATTCAGCAAGTGTTGGGAAAAGAAAAAGCTCAGATGAAAGATTCTAATCATAAATTTCTTTATTAAGTAACGCACACGCAGGCGCATGCACATCCGATATTATTTAGAAGAGCTGTGCTCCGCTTGTAGCCACCTGCAAATTACAATTTAGCACTCAAATTAAGGTTATGCGTTTCAGGCCATTCTTTGCATGTGCGTTTGCAAGGTTGCAAGTGTGTGTGTGTGTGTGTGTGTGTGTGTGTGTGTGTGTGTGTGTGTGTGTGTGTGTGTGTGTGCGCGCGCGTGCGTGCGCACATGCGTGCAGTGGGAGGGGTCGAGCAAGTGTGGTAGAAAATCTCTAATCCGGGTGCTGTCAGGCCCAAACCCGGCTTGATGTCCTATTGATGTGGAACAGAACAAAACATTGTGGGCCCCTTGCTAAGCTCTTGCTCCCTCTCTCGCTCTCTCTTTTTCTATCTCTCTCTCTCTCTCTCTCTCTCTCTCTCACACACACACACACACACACACACACATACACCAACGCGGCCCCTCTGTGAAGCCCCCGGCCCGGGCCCCCTGCTCTCTAAATGGGAGGGGCATTCCTCAGCCCATCCACACTCTTGCACATTCACAACAACAACTGACTCACACTGAAATCTTAACTCTTTGAGCAGCGTGTTGCTGAGTCCATTCATTTCCATGATGCAACGCAAGGCCTGTCCACATTTAAAAGCGCATCCCTTTGGGTATGTTGATCCAAACGGACGTACATTCATTTTCTGGTGATTTATTGCAAACATAACCGTGATGCGAGGCTACGCTTAACAGAAGCCAGACGCGGCATTGTACTTTGGCGGTAATAAAAGTGTGTATCTGTGGCGACAACTAAGTTATTATTTCCCCGCTGTTTGGACTGCTCCCTTACCCGCAGCATCTCTGTTTACTATTAAGGCTTGAAAGAAAGAGAAGACGGTGAGCAGAGACACAGGAAGTGAGAGGCATGTTTGTTTGGGGGTGAAATAGGAATTATAAAACATCTTGCGCTGTTTTCGGATACATTTGACTTCTTACGTATGTGGCGTTGTTCACCGGTGACCCAGCAGATGGAGACGTGGCTAGCGAGCAGTCATGGAGCAGGGCCCTGATTTGACCCAAGCTGGCCCCTCAGTGTGAAGCGGTGGACTTCCTGTCTGATCCACTGGAGCTGAAATAAATCTGCGGTCCTGAGTGCTTGGGTTTTAGCTCCGAGGTGGCGGCCTCAAGGTTTCACCCGGGACCTCGTCCAAACACTTAAAATAACTGCCGTGCTATAGGAAAGCAATACGCCCACGCTATGGAAAACATCCTTACCTGTGTCTCCACACCCAGTCTTGCTCACAGGGTCAGACTGTGCCCCCCCCGGCCCCTCCTCCTAGCCCCCTCCCCTTCACCTTCCTCAGTAACTAAACTCACCCCTTGGTTTCCTCTGTTGAATCACGCTGATCTTTATTCCACCGCGCCGCTGGGCGGCCGTCCAAGCGAGGCCTGAGCGGGCCTAAACAAAATGTTTTTTATTGACGGGCGAAAGCAGCCGGGCCGACAGCGGCGATTGGCTGTAATTGGTCGGCGAGTCAGCCGCGTGTTTGAACTACCCCATGTAAAGTGGCAGCCTTTAAAATGTGCGCACACATTCAACGCCCACCCCTGTTTCTCCCCTCCGCTCGCCTTAAGAGAAGCCAGATGGGCCACAGGGAAGCAATCACCCCTCTATTTGTCTTGGTACCGGTCGGGCCAGTGAAGTGTTCTCAGGCCCTGTGCTGCCTGTTGTCTCCGTCGCTCACGGCAGCTTCTGGACAAATGGTGACTCGATGAGATGGGGAAACAGAACCGGCTCGGATGACACTCTGTGGAATGCAGACCTCCAACATTTGGATCATCACCAAATTGTACACCTTCATAGATACAGTACATACGTACCCTCTACCTGAGATTGTTTGTCGAGATGTGCCTTGCGATTGGCTGGCGACTAGTCCAGACCCGTGACCACAACACTGGTCAAACTAGTCTCAACATGGCATTCTGAGGAATTTTGTGTTTATGGAATAGGACGTCAGCAGCAAAATCCCCCCATTTTTATCCATCTCAGTGGGCAGCCATTTTGACACTTGTTGCCGCTTGCTCAGAGCTCAGGTATTGACCAATCACGGCTCACCTGTTTTTTTTTTTTTTCCCTTTGGTCATGTGATGTTCACAGCCGAGCTGTGATATTTGGAGCTCGATGTTCTAGAAATCCAAAATCTGTTTATTATGTTTGTTATTTACAAACGTATTTAAAATAACATATTTTCTCATGTTGGTTTTGTAGATTTTTCTGAAAATCCCAAATCTAATTCAAATGCCAATGCACATAATGCACCTTGTTGTCAGTGATTGCTGTATTATGAACATACGAATGAATATGAACTAGTGAATGCTAAAAAAAAAAAAAAACAGACAAAAGAAAAATGTTGCTTGATCATTGAGTAAAATCCAGACGAAATCTTCCGTGCATGAATGAATCTCAAGTTTGGAAGCCGGACATATTTACATTAACTTGACAACTAACCCTGAACATGGAACAGACATTACCTTTAATTTATAAGCTAACATGTCACACAATTTCAAACACAAAATGGACTATTTTCTTCATTTCATGATTGTATCGGTTCTATCCAGCAAACCATGCGAGTGAGCTGCTATTGCGCCACCTAATGGCACAAACCAAAAGGAACAACTTTTTTTTTTTCTTGTGCTCTGAGTTTTGGTGGTTTTGACATGTTTACAAAGTTCTCTGGGGTCACATCAATAACGTTGCCGCTCCCCCCCTCAGAAAGCGTCTACGCCAATCAACCAGAGGAGGGAGTATTTGGTCCTGTCATTAGTTCTAATGTCAATTGGCCATCGCTTTAAATTTTAATCACTTACCATAGACTCATTTTGTTCCTATACCCTCAACTGCAAGTTTTGTTCAAAATATATTGAGGAAAATGAGCAAACTCTCCACAGAATGGCGAGAGTTGACACAGATTCAAACCCACCACCTTCTTACTTTCTATGAGGCCACATATGTTAATCTTTGGCCACCGTGCTGCCTGTTGACAAATACTAGCATGCCAGCAAACAGAAATCCTTGCCTCTTGACGGTTTTTCTTTTTTTTTTTTTTTTCTGAATACAAATGCACCACTTGTTCTTTGGCCCCATGCACTTCCATCTATGTTGCTTTGTCAAAACCGCCGTTTGCCGTTTTAATGAAATTGCTTACAGACAAAATATATCTTGATGGTTTGAGAACACCCATTTAATATCAGCACTCCACAGGCCCAAGTAGTTGCCTGAGATCATATGCAGGATGAATTTGAGGGTCATTGAGGAAGCTGGTAGCTAACATCCTTCACCTGCTGATATGGACACCGCCATTTAGAGGTCAATTGATGCGGGAGGAGCTGTCACTGTGCCTGTGTGTGCTCTGTGTCTGTGTGTGTGTGTGTGTGTGTGTGTGTGTGTGTGTGTGTGTGTGTGTGTGTGTGTGTGTGTGTGTGAGAGAGAGAGAGATTCCACATGAACATGCAGATGGTTTCGTTTAACGCAATGAAATCAGCACCAGACACAGAGCAGTGACAATGAACGTGAGCCTCTTTGCACGCACACGCACACGCACACACACACACACACACACACACACACACACACACACGCACACGCACATGCACACGCACACACGCACAAACTGAACCTGGTTGCATGGGTTAATAGAGTGACGGAATCCAGTAGGAATTCTACTCAAGGACTGAAGCAGCGAAGCTACAAGGTAGCCTCTAAACTGCCCTTAAGAGCATTCCTGAGTTTTCAAAAGCATCTTTAACATAGCAGAACGCATGCGAGATGACAGGATGTGTGAAGACTAAATACAACAAATTGCGCACACACATTAGAGAATGTCACAGAGAGTTTCCGAGGGCCGATCCCGCCTTGATATGCTCACCTCCTGATTGGTCGGCCTTGCTTTGAACCTTGACCCGTGACCTTGTCTGGGACTTGTGACCTTGAGGGAAGCACAAGGCAGAGAGGTGCGAATCCACCAAACGCACGCCCTCTGCTCCGCCTTTTCCCCTCGGATCATTCGTCTCCATCGGGAGCGGGACGGCGATGGAGAGCAGAAATGTCAGCGAGACATTAAACAGGAGGCGCCTGTGTGTGCTCTCCCCGTCCAACCTGTCTGATCGCCCTCACCTCTCTTCCTCCTCCTCCCATCACGTCGAGATACACTTCTCCAAGGAGCAATAAATTCATCCTCTCGTCTCCGAATCTCTTTGCCTTTCTTTTGTATCAACAGCCATGTCACCTTTTGTGCACGTCCTCTCTTTAGCCTCATATGCTTAATGTCAAGGCCACCAGTAATTCAAATCCAGTGGTTGTATTTAAATCCCATCTCCTTCTCGAAGGGAAGCGTGTACTCCCAAGGCTCGAAATAACTTTTTTGTCTTTGCAGGGCAGTTTTATGAATCAATGACTTCATTTGAGGAGCAAATTTCAGAAGCATATTTTTTTGCAGGTTAAATCCCAGGGACCTGAAGCAAAAGTTTTATTAAAAAAGAAATGTATTTGTTAAAACCACACTATGTGTATTTTCTTGGCTCAAAACATTTTCAGCGGGGCAATTTCAAACATTTTCAATTTAAAATTAGTATTTCTAAAGCGGTTGTGTGGTCTCAAAACTAAAGTGATTTTAAACATCAACTCTACTCTCATGTAATTTTGACGACATTTATTGTGTTGACTACAAAAGTAAAAAACAAAATCCCAGACTGCTTTGTGAAAACTAGCAAATTAACATTATTGCTATTAGAAATATACAATATTAATAAACTTTTCTTACAGGCTAAACTTGATTGATTTACTGGATTATAATTCATTCACAGTTCTGTTAAACATGAATTTGTATAACTTTTTCTCCAGACACTTGCCTGCTGTTTTGCTATTCAAAATTGGATACCTCTGCCGTCATGTAATTCCAGCAAGACATCTGTGAAAAGTATACTCGATCACCTAAGCACTTAATTCCGGTGTTAAACCATGTATGTCAATCTTAGGTTAGCTTAGCAATTAGCATAGCTTGTCTTTCCCTTTTCCCGGCTATCCCTGAGTTAGAACAATTCTTGTCAGAAGAGTAGCTTGTTCGCCGCCATGGAGGCAATGATTACTAATTTAATAGCTCTGCAACGTGTTAGCGACACTATTAGCCCGCTGAAGCTTGTTGCTTGCAAGCTAGTGCAGCGCAGATAGCTGACGACTTGTACGGAGGTGACATGAGCGCGTCGAGCTCAGCGACACTTTTGGGGACTGTCTTGGTGCTTCAATTGTCAGAAGAAACATCTGTAAATTTTTGTGGTGTGAAGGTTGTTTGTCTGTATGTGCCCTGGGATTGGCTGGTGACCAGGCCAGAGTGCACGTCACATCGAAAGTCAGCTGGGAAATAGGCTCCAGAAAAAATGGACGAATTAGGTTATAAGTCATAGCCCCCCCCCCCCAAAAAAAAATAGGTGTGATTTTTTGTGGTGTCATTTTTATTTCAAGCCAGAATAAGCTGTTATTTTCACAGGGGCGTGTTCACTTCCGCCGTTAGTTAAATGTGGAGCCTGTTTACGTTTTCCACCTCAAAAAGTTACTGACCACAATGAGATCAACTCGCATGACCACTGCTTGTGTCCTGTCTTCAACCAACTCAACCTGCTTTTTCTGTTGCATGTTTTAACAGTCCAGAACAGCAGCCTGATTTTGTTTTTAGCTCCTGTTATTTTTGCAACCGTGGCAACCGGGCCTCAGCGTTCCTTTTTTTTTTTTTCTTTTCCCCTGACCCTAACCATGCTTGTTTATTTTCTGGGGCCCAGACCCAACCAAGAATACACAGCCGTGGGTGATGTCAGAAAACCCTCATCTAAATGCCATGATTGGAACATCATGAGAATGCGTCGGAGCGTCGACACCTGCGAGCGGCCCGTGCGCGCACACAACAGCGTTTGTGTGTGCGCACGGCGGCCCCCGACACACTGGAGTGCTGTTTATTTTATTGAATGTTTATTTCGCTGTGTAAAACATGCCACTCAGGGACTTTTTGCACAGCGATGTGCTCTAACTGTGGGTCCCTCCTCCTCCGTCAGTGTGTGTATACATTGGAGCGTTCTCCTCACTAGTTTGTGTACTTGTGTAAATCCATCCAGTCACACATTGTAAACAACATCTCTACATGTTTATAAATGCTGCCCAACCACTCTAATGAATTTATGGTAATGCCTTGTTCTACTGCTCCTGCTCTGCATGTGTGTAAGTGGGCGCACATGCCTATTAAGACTGTCTATCGCCGCTGTGCGCACTGCAACATATTTTCTCGGTTTCTGGTGTGCGAGGAAGACTTTTTTTTTTTTTTTTTTTACACGCGGTTGCTGGTTAAACGTTAAAAGCTGGTGACAGCAGCCAGCAGTGTCTGACTTTTGTGAATCTGTGGGCCCCAGTATGAAGTCCATTAGCGGACCTGCTCACTTTGTTTCTTTCTCCGCTTGTTGACCTCCACAGCGATTCGATCTCTTCATAATGAAGTTAATTCTTGGAAATATTTGATTTGTTGGGTGATTTCAAACCATGTGGGACCTTTTTTCCTTCCGCAGTTCTGTTAACTGACACTGTTGAAGGTATTCAATACCTCTACACAATGACAACAACAAGAAAAGAAATGGCATTTGAAATGTCTTGAACTTACTTTACCAGCAGTTATTTCCTCACACGTTCTCATGATTTTTTTCCCACATTTATGAGCATTATGACCATTGTAAAGGCTGCTGATTACAGGTGGATGCAGTAAAAATTGTGTTTGGCTATTTCTTACTGTTTTGGGTCTTTTTTTGTTTTTTTGTTTTTTTTTTTCTTTCAGTCAGCACAGAACGGTGCCAGTCATGACCCTAAGTGATGACAATCATACAGTGGAACAGAAATATTACTCATTACATACAACATAGTGAAAGGATGCTCAGTTAAGTATGAGCAAGACAATGAATCATCTCTGATTTGCACAAATTAGTTTTATAAAGCACGCTAATATAAAGAGCTCCAATCTGTCTGCCAGTCTACCTAAAAGCGTGAGTAGGTTTTACTTTATTTTAGTTTTATTCGGTTTCATCGTACAATTGTAAATATGTTTTGACACTTGTTGGTTAGGATGTTAAAAGGTTAGCTGACAGGTTATAAAAGTGAATCGTTTTCCATACGGGCATTTTCTACAGTGTTCGTCCTTATCCCAGCTTAGTTTGGGGGCTGGGCACACGATGCCACGAAATTGAAGGGACAAACGACCATTCGCACTCACATTTCACACTCACCTTTGGGGCAATTTTGTTGTCTTAGGATAGCATCATGATTACTTCAACAGGTCATATACTGTACCTCGGAAGCGAAGCAAAAACTCACATGTAGTGTGTGTGTGTGTACCGATTGGAGATCATTTCTCTTCGGAGTTTCTCGCGTCGCACGATACATGTGTTTTGTTGATTTGATAATTGCGTGCATGCAGGTGTGTGATGTGAGAGGGCACACGTGGGTCTGGGACTGAGCCATCATGGGCGGCCCTCATCAGGCGTGACAGGTGTTATTACATTGAAATGAGGGCAGTGATGTATGCATCTGTAATGTGGACCGGGCCTCTTCTGCTTGATGGAACCTGATGCTTCTCATTATCGTGACGCTTCTGGGAAGAAAAAAAAAAGAAAAGAACAAAGTACCAACATTTCTCCACCAAGTGCGCCCCATCAAGCCTAATGAAGAATTGTAAACACACTTTATGAAGACATGACTAAAAATGACATTGTTGTTTGAAAAATTCTGACAAGAAATGCTCTCTTGACACGACTGAAATGAAGTTGCTGCCGCAATCAAATGGATAACGTTCTCCTTCAACTTTAAGCGGGGTTTGCACTTTGCTACCTCGCTCGAATGTTTGACCTTCCTAGCGCAGAATGGGTAAAGAGTTTTGACATTCCGCGGCTGTTCACACATATATTTTACATTGAGTTGCCGAAGGTTGAATATTTCTTTACCCTCAACATTAATTTAAAACTTGACTTGCATTTTTAAAAGCTCTATTTTCCATGACTAAAGTAGGAAAACTGCGGTCTCGAAAGTCGTGGTGAAAATTCTCAAAAGAGAAATGGATTGGATTGTGGAGAGCTTTTTTTTTTTTTTTTCCTCCAAACATACAGTGCGTGACAAATTTTGTCTTGCAGACCATCCGGTGTCATGAAGTCAACAGCGCCAACTTAGTGAATTTACAGAACTGAACATTCACCATTTTTTTTCTGGTCAGGAATGCAATTTAATAGCGATAGTTTGATATCTTTATGAAGAAGTAATCATGTGGTTTGCAATTGTTTTGGGCTACACTGTGAAAATTCATGATCATGATTAGGGCCCGGGGCAGCACGGTGTTCGACTGGTTAGCAGGTCTGCCTCACAGTGCAAGTGTGCAGGGTTCAATTGCGGCTCCGGCTTCCCTGTATAGAGTTTGCATCTTCTCCCCATGCCTGTGTGGGTTTTCTCCGGGTACTCTGGTACTTTCCAAAAACTTGCATCGCAGGTTAATTGAACACTCTAAATTATCCTGAGGTGTGAGTGTGAGCGCGGATGATTGTTCGTCTCTGTGTGCCCTGCGATTGGCTGGCAACCAGTTCAGGGTGTCCCCTCCAAAAAAAACCACAAAGAGCACTGCTTTAACATGAAGTTGTTGTGCCACAAATTTGGGGGGGAGAAACAAGAAAATGCTCACTTCCTTATCATGAGCTCGGCTTGATTTACAAGGTTTGTATGATATCTAAATGGTTTCTGTGCTCTTTATTTGTTATGGCATTAAATGACATGAGAGAGATAAGCTCGTTAGACGGTTAGTTAATTCAAATTATCCCAGGCAGGAGAAGAAGGCTGGCGTGAAATATAAACCAGTGCACTTTTCCTGTATGAATGCATTCTGAAGTCAATTCAGCCAAGGTGATGTGCGCCGCATTGTGCTAGCCGGCGTCTTATCACCAGCCTTGATTACTGATTTGTGAAATGAATGTATTAATTGTTGTGAGTTAATGAAGCTTTTATATGGTTCTGTCTCATCCAGTTGAGGAGGGGGGAGATGTGCCACAGAGACCACACGCTGTGATCACACACAATGAGCTGTGATATAATCAGAAACCAAGATAACTGCTTTCCCTTTGTTAGTAGGTATGAAAAGGAGCAGAAATAAACAAAATCCAACATCTTAAAAAATAAAAAATAAATGATGCACGTGTAAAGTCAATTATTTCCGTGCTCCCCAATGTCATTTTATTTTTTTTCATTCCCCATCAATGAGATTGAAAAAGAATTTCAGGATAAATGCAAGTGTATGCGGCATCGTGCATGCAAAGCAACAAAACATGATGACAACCCCGCCCCCCCCCCAAAAAACACTTTTTGGGGGGAGTTGGTCTTACTGCCAAGTATGAAGGCACTTAAACCTGCTGAAAATATTCTCATGTTGTGATGAAATGTATGTCAACATTGACAACTCACAAAAAAAAAAAAGAAAAAAAAAAGCAAATTGAATTTTTCTGTTTGCTCAAAGGTTAAACACAATATGTTGTGGAATGCTAGTTTAAATATATATTTTCCCCTTTAACATATCATGTACAGGTAAATAGAAAGTGGATCCAGAGTCAAGCTGTAAAACAGTACGTGCGATTTAAGACTTTTTTACACTCTCGACTGCCATGCAAGCACATTAACCACAACTTTTAACAACAAAAATGAATAAACCCGGGAATTCCTGTTACATGCACCTGACTCGTGTCACTTTTGTCACGGGAGTCTAAAAAGAAGCTCACCACTTTAAAACACGGGAAACAGCACTTTGAAGCTGAAATTTTCCAACAACATACAAAATAAGCTTCCTGACCTGAGTCCCGGCGAGGTGCGCTGACCTCTCATGTCATTCATTATCTCATTTCAGATGATACAAGCATTGTGATTGATCAGATCCATCTCCGTTCTAGATATCATCGGCGCAACATATCCAAATGCAAAGATCCATCATTTGACACAAAACAGTAAACCTGCATTGTAGTCACCCATCATTTTCGCTTCGCTTCAAACATCTAAACTGTGCGCAGCGTCGTGCCAAGAAGCAAACATCTGTCTCATTTGAATGGGCCGCGGCCAACTTGATTTGCTGAGGAACAGATGTGACGCCATATGTTTTCTGCTTCCCGGCCGCAAAGCGGTCCGCTAAGCTACTACCTGCGAGGCTCATCTACGGTACATAAAACAGTTCATCACTCGTCTAATGGCGAGAATGCGTGTGTGCAGGCAGAGTCTGTCCGACTCAACGTAGCTCCCTCTGCAGTGCAGTTTGAAGCCTGGCATATTAATGGTATCTATCGCACAGTGTAGATAGTATAGATTGCAGGCGCATTTGCTTTTAGTTTCCGTCGGTTTCTTTCAGAGCTGCTCGGTTCCAAACCTCATCTGACCTTTCTTCAAACTTTCAGTAAGAAGCTTACTCGTTTCGAAAGAAATCCATCATAAGACAGGGATGTCAAAGAGTCATATAGCGCAAGTTGACAAAATTGCTGATGCCGTTGCGTTCGAGAGAGAAGAAATCCAACAACGGTCATTGAATTCACTGAGGAAAGTAATATCGAGTAAAAGCAGATCATAGTCAGCACAGGCCTTATTTTTGGAGTTCCCTGAAAGATTATCCACAGCGATTATCCTGAGGTGTGGTGTGATTTCAAAGGGATTTTTCTTCCCCGATCTGCTCCAAAAAAAGTTGACAATCATAAGTAATAAACGTGTGAAATAGGTACAAACGCAGATCCTCGCGTGCGATCAATACAGAGTTCGGCTTTCTGGTTTTGGATGGAGATATTTTATGTGGGTTGCTGTGCTCTCCACTCAACTCAGCTGAATTTATAGAGCACTTTAAAACAACCATCGCCGTATACAAAGTGCTGTACATGGAGCAAATATCATATGTACAACAATAAACAATAAATTAATAACAAACACAGTAGAAAGTACAAAAACAGTAAAACTAAGATCAATTCTGAGTCATGCTGAGTCAATAGCCAAAGAATACAAATGCCGAATGTAGTTCTTGGTACCTCTAATAATATCTGGTTGACAGACATGAGGCACCGGGCAGGTGTGTAGGGGAGGAGGAGCTCAGATAGGGAAGGTGGAGCAAGGCCATTTAAAGTTTTGAAAACAAATAATAGGATCTTAAAAAGAACTCTAAAATATATAGGGAGCCAGTGAAGGGATGCCAGAGTAGGAGTTATGTGCTCCCTCTTACGAGTACCAGTCAAGAGGCGAGCAGCAGCATTCTGGACCAACTGCAGACGCTTAATGGAGGATTGGCTGACTCCAAAGTAAAATGCATGACAGTAATGCAGCCGGGATGTGACAAAAGGCATGAATTACTGTTTCAAAGTGCTCATGAGAAAGGAGGTGTTGGTCATTGTCTGTACAGCACATGCCATAAGAACATTGAACACATTTTTTTTCCGTTGAAGTGTGCGTCTAACTTCTGGGTTAGAAAAAGACCAAAATAATTCCGATGTCAAAAGAAATTTGATCACCAAGCTGAAATTAGCACGCTACAGGACCTTTAAGATATGCTTCACTTCGGCAGGGCTATTGTACTATTTCACATTCACATTGACGCTCAAGGAAATATTTAACAGCGGCGGCCATTTATGATAAGATCGCAAATGTCCATTTGGACGGTGGCATCACGCTAAGTAAACATTCCGTCAATACTAACATTTTCTCCTATTCATATTCAGCAGCGTGTGACCATGTTTCCCCTCAGTGATGGTTTGCCTGAATAGCATGAAAGGACAGCTCAAGTGTATTCGTGACTAAAGTATACACACTTTATTGCCCTTCATTCCTTTATCTGTGGACGTGAAAGGGTCTAGTCACTCCGGCGGGCTTATGCAGTGCACGAACGAGCAGCCGCTCCCTCGCGCGCGCCGGCTCCGTTTGTCCGTGTGCGCTCCAGCAAGTGAGAGGGATAAAGGTGAAGCGACTGATTTGTTGCAGTCGCTAAAATAATAGAGCAATTTCTTTCCTTGATGCTCGTGCTCCGCTGTTGACACACACGCGTGCGCAGACAGCGGGCTGTTCTCTCAAATCATCCGCAAACAATGACACTTGTGAACAGATCACATCAATCTCTCTCAAGAGAAATATGAGTTCCCTCACCTTAACACTCGCTCCCCAAACTAAATCAAACACACAAACACACACACACACACACACACACACACACACACACACACACACACACTTGCTAAGGCCACTGGGCATTGTGTGCATGTGCGCAGTGAAAGAGAAAAACATTTTTCACTCGTTTTACATTTATTTCCAATCTCACAGGAGGTCCACAAAAAAAAAAAAAAATTCAGTCAGATTCCAATGTCACAATCTTTCCAGTGAAGCATCAAACAAAACGTCGGGCCGGGGGCGGGGGCTGACTCCACATCAATTACACCTTTATTTGTTAGCGGAGGGTAAGCTGAGAGTGGCCTTGTTTTCACGGCAATTTAAAATGCTGCTTGTTCAAATGGTTGTAGCGTCGAACAATAAAATCAGCACTCAATAAATCACACGCTTTCACAGCTGAATAGGAAAATAGAGGACGATGGCCTAGGGCGCGCTGCGCCACCTCCACCAAGGCTTAAACATTTGCCACATGTAAAAATCGCACATTTTTAGGGCCCAAGCAAGTGGCACAAAGGCCCTCCTGAAATTCCTTCATATTCTTAAGACAATCACATTTGTGAGAGCTTTTCTGTACCGCAACAAATTTGCACATGTTGTATTCCATGTGGGTGTGACTGCCCAAAATTGGCCCACTGACTCGGCATAAAACACTCCAATGAATCAACTCCACAATGATCTTGATGTGCAGGCATTGTCAGAGAGTCGCAGAATGCATAGGTTCTAATGGACATGCAAACACCATGTGATGGAATTTTACATGTTAACCAGGAAGACGGGTGACCCGGTGATCCAGTGGTTACCATGTCAACCTCACAGTGCAGAGGTCGTGGGTTCGATGGGTTCGATCCCAGCTCCCGCCTTCCTGTGTGGAGTTTGCATGTTCTCCCCGGGCCTTCGTGGGTTTCATGCGGGTACTCCTGTTTCCTCCCACATTCCAAAAACTGGCAGGCTGATTGAACACTCCAAATTTTCCGTAGGTGTGAGCGTGGATGGTTGTTTGTCTCTGTGTGCCCTGCGATTGGCTGGCAACCGGTTCAGGGTGTCCCCCGCCTACTGCCCGAAGACGGCTGGGATGGGCTCCAGCACCTCCCGCGACCCTTGTGAGGATAAAGCAGATCAGAAAATGGATGGATGAATGGAACCAGGAAGACGGGGCTCAAGACAACCCCAGATGTTGACAATTTGTCCCTAAAATGTGATGACGTTGTCGATTGTCACCATGGCTTTCTTTCTCATCAACAAGGCACCAAAAATCTTGCCGGCCACACTTTGACTTCATTCTGGTCGCTCCAGTCGAACAATAATAGATCTGATTTCACCTCCAGACTGTACTTGATCGAACTCTGTAAGACAATTAACTCCAAAGGAATCACCTGTCCAGCTACTTTTGAGCCCTTGATGGAGGCTCAGAAATTTAAGCCGAACGATTGCGCTTCAGTCACACTGTGTAACTTAATAATGTCATGTAAATTTATGGAAGAAGACTCAGTGATAAGAAAGGTTTTGGGGTTTAAAAAGTTTCGCCTTTCTTTGCAGTTTAATTTTTTTTTCTTTTTTTTTTTTAAAGAAAGGCAACACGCTCTTCATTTTTTTCTCTCCCGCCCCCACTAATCTCTGTATATGAGCTCTCAGGAAGGGAAAATCTCTCTGTGTGTCCTGGTTGTTCTAATATGTGTCAGTTTTTGTCCTGTTCTCCGTCGCTCTGCTTCCTCCTCGCTTATTTTGGCTCTCCATTTCCTCCTGTCTTCATATTTCTCTTCTTTGTTTGACTCGTCTGTCCCCGTCTCCGCCGGCTCTATCAGTCGTCGTCAGCGACGAGCACAGAGGACAACGCTGTGTGTATGTGTGTGTGTGTGTGTGTGTGTGTGTGTGTGTGTGTGTGTGTGTGTGTGTGTGTGTGTGTGTGTGTGTGTGTGTGTGTGGAGTCAAGAACGATGATGAGGATGACGACATTTAGTCATGGAATTCCTAATTTTACCCGGTGCTTTTTGTCCAAACGAGACAGCTTTTCTTGACACTTTGTACAAACATGCTGATTGTGCTGGAGCTGTGGGACTGTGTGTGTGTGTGTGTGTGTGTGTGTGTGTGTGTGTGTGTGTGTGTGTGTGTGTGTGTGTGTGTGTGTGTGTGCGTGCCGCTGAGGGTGCACCTGTATTTCGATTTAAACACCGAAGCATCATTCAGCGAGCCATATATTAAAGAGCATGTGTTCCAAAACATCTTTGGCCGTAAAGAGATGAAATATCTTTCAAGTTCAATTCCAGGAAATTTATTTACGGGAATTCTGTTTATAAGATAGATCCACCTGTGTGTGTGTGTGTGTGTGTGTGTGTGTGTGTGTGTGTGTGTGTGTGTGTGTGTGTGTGTCCATGCATCTTTTTATTGCCATCTGGATTCAAATGAATCCAAATGTTGGGTCAAGTTCCAATTTGTTCATATTATATAACAATTTTCCACAATAAGTAATTGAATTTGTTTTAGTCTGTCAGACAAACTTTCACTTTAATTATTCGGGTCGTGTTGTGAGCCCATGTGTTGAAATTCTTAGCTTTCATAAAATGGAACAAAAAGAATTCTTATAGCACTTTTTTCCCCACCATTTTAAATGATCCAAAATCATCTCACTGTATTATACACGGATTCATGAAAAAAGAAAATACTTTTTGATTTTGGGGGGCGTATGATAGACAGGTGTGTGTTATTGACAGAATTTTACGGTAGTTAATTTTTGGGCAAATTTGGGGGTAACTTTTTTTGCGAGATTTTATGTTGAACTCCATTGTTTTCGCAACCTTTGACCTTGTATGCCGCATTATTTTCTTCGGGTGATGTTCACATGAAATAATGACGAGAGTTGACATTGATTTTGGAAAACGAATCCAAATAGGCAACATTTTTGAAAAATCCCCTTGTGTTGACGAATTCCAAAGAAATGAATGACTAATGATGCCATGCTGCAATGCATTCACAGCATCAGTATTTGCGTCTACGGATTGCAGTCATCTGGGAAATATGAGACTGCAAGCTTAGTCAGGATAATGATGATGACAGAGGATGAATTTTTTTTTTTTTTTTTTTTTGGTTTTGTTTATGAATTAGTGAGACCTTCAAAATGTTACACCATATCTACTGTATATGCTGAACTTGCTCTCAAGAGCGTGTATTTGAAAGGTGCAGGATACGGCACATGTATGTGTCATGAAAGAAACACAGAAGGACTGACTGACGACAAGCCGCAATTTACACACGAGACAACTGATGTATGTGCATTAGCATTCCAAGAATGTGCCGCCGACAATCCAAAAGTTTCCAAATCAGAGAACCTTCTATGTCTCCAGCTGACAGTAAACTGTGAAACTCTTCCATGGATGCTTTCTCAGTGGAATGAAAATAAGAATCCTGCATATGTCGTAAACAATCTCTGGCATATTGTGTCAAAATCAATCCTGATCTTAAAAAGCCCGTGACAGTCCAGATGTATTGCAGATCTCTTTTCAGCCACATGCCAGATGCAGGGAACAGCCAAATGTAGTGTTAGGTCTGATTGCCATTTGTGAAAGAATTCCAAATCTGAGAACATTTCCGATGGAAAGTTGAGTTAATATTTTTCATCAGTTGCAAATCCGGGTTGGATACGCAAGCGTGGACCTGCTAATGTGGAGTCAACATATAATATAGTGAATCCATTTTGTAAATACATTGTAACACATTTGAAAATAGGTTCAAACCTACTTGTAGGCTAAATACTACCAAAAAATGTTTTCCCATAATTGCGCAGGGCTGTCGACTTTCTACATGCATATTTGCAAAGACGTTATACATACATATACTGACAGATACTGTTTTTTTTTTAATAGTCCTTCCAGACTTGCAGTATTGTGTAACTTGTAAAATATTCACTGTTGATGAAAAAATAAACAAACGTTGATTTTGTGCTGTTCGCTCAATAGTATAGTAAAGCAGCACTTGATTTAAATGGAGCCCCGAAGATATAAAAACAGACAAAATCTGGCCCTGTGACCTCATTACCTCTGTGTTGGCCCCATGAATGGAAAATTCCCCCCCCCCCACACACACACACACAAACACGGCATGATCGCAGAAGCATGCTAAGTGGCTCGCTCGTGGCTCATTGTCAATGTTCTTTTGGTGTGTAGCTACTACACAGTGGAACCTCCAAATTTTAAAGTCTGAAAAATGCACCGAAACATCTTGTGAGTCTTTGGCTCAGAGGGCATGTAAAGGGAGAACTCCACAATTGTGCTTGTCTTTTTCTTTGCCTTTTGTTTTTTTTCTTTAATGATACCATGGCAGAATTTGATGGCCAAGTAGAAACGTGATGGTAGTGATGAAGATTTAGGAACGTGTTACAAGCATCTCTGTCCCAGTACAATATGGTCAATGCAATAATAATAGATAGTAATATTATTTGAAGAGACTCTCTTCCCAGACACACAACGAAATATCGCACTGCGTGTTTGTCAGCATATCCGTCACGTGTCATGGCGTATTGAAACAATACTTTTAAGTGAAGTTCCCAGTGGGCATCCGATGTCAATTCAACGTCAATGTGACATCAAAATCCGATCTTCAATGAAGAATTTCCTCCCATACATCTTCCTCTTTGTTTCCTCAATGTTAAGCGATAGTAACCTTGCAAGAGATGCAAAGCTGCTCTTCCATTATTCTCCTATTTTTCACTGATGTTGTCCATTCTACATCGGCATTGTATTGTGCTCCTCTTCACATTCCCAAACTCTTTCAGCTCCCAATCGGCGCAACGGAAAGACCAAGTAGCCAATAATACTCTTAAGCTTGTTAATGAAGTCTGTTGCACTTTGCGTGTGCCTCAGAAATGTCTTTCAGCCTTCCGGAAGGGCTCCTATCTTCACCCGTCTATTTGCTTTTACATCTCAAGTACATTATTTTGTTATTCTTATTAAGCAAAAAACAGGTAAACCCCCCCATCTTCTTTCTCCGTGAGCATTGAAATGTAATATTGCATTTAAAAGTCAATTTCCATAATGGGATTACACACATCAGCCTGACTTTGTTTTGCCTTCCTAACCTCCATTCACACTCTTCCATCCTGATGCATCTCGTTCATTTGCTGTGGCGTACGCTATTCACTAGTGGATGTCTACTTTCACGGTCTGACTGATGTTTTTCCACTTTGCATTGTTACATTGTCGGGTGGCGTGTGTTTGTGTGTGCGCTTTTACGGCTCCATTGCCAATTCAAGTCAGTGAATATAATCAGAATAAAAACACCAAAAAAGCTTTCACACATTGGAGATATATTGGCAAACAGTGTGATGGAGTTAGTCCTCCGACGTCATTGCCACACACCTTGTATCGGGAAGTGGAGAGGAAGGCTTCTCACTTTGTGCTTTTTTTCTATTACATTCGTAATGTGAATATAAGTTTACCTCGTCATTCAAGACACAAAACCCCCACAATACATGGTGAACTCACGCCGAGCAGCCAAAACAGACGCACCACTTGGGTGGCTAAGCTAATGTTATATTGCAATAAGCTCCCATTCCTGTTCAGTAGTAGCTGAGTCGTCATATTTGTAGTGTCCATCCATCCATCCATGCATTTTCTGATGCGCTTATGCTCACAAGGGTCGCGGGGCGTGCTGGAGCCTATCCCAGCTGCCTTCGGGCAGTAGGCGGGGGACACCCTGAACTGGTTGCCAGCCAATCGCAGGGCACACAGGTTGTTCATTTGAACAACCCTCCGCGCTCACACTCAAGTCAAGTAAAGTCAAGTGTTCTTTCCACTCACACCTAGGGACGATTTAGAGTGTTCCATTGACCTGCCACGTATGTTTAGGGGATGTGGGAGGAAACCGGAGCACCCGGAGAAAACCCACGCAGGCATGGGGAGAATATACAAACTCCACACAAGAAGGCCGAGGCCGGGATCTAAGCCACGACCCCTGCACTGTGAGGTCGACGCGATAACCACTGGATCACCGGGCCGCCTCCCAAAACATAACAAAATTAAGTAAAATGCCTCAAATACTTTGATGCTCAACTTGCTGCGGTCTCATGAGATTTCTTGCATACATTTAGCTCCAGTTCCAATCCTGTAGGATCAACCGTAGTCAGTTTTGAGATCAAAGCCCTCACGTGTAGCTTCTTGAAAGTGCTTTCTTGAAGGCGGAGTTTGGACCCAATGTAGATGGGCACCAAATGACAGTTAGGTGTGCCAGCTATATCCCTGTGCCTTTCAGTAAATCAATCTTCTCGTCAGTACCAGGCCGTGTTCTGAATCACTAACCACACCCGCCACCCAACGATGAGGAAGACCAGTTTGTTTTAAACTTCTAATATTGCCTTTGTGTGTCAAAACCACCACGACGTTCAAATAAACACATCTGAACACTCAATGTCTGCACGGTCATGTCTTCACCCTCCCTCCTCCTCCTTTTTTTTTCCCCCCCATTTTCTTCACCTCTTCAGATGGCATCTCTCACCCTTTCCATTTCCTCTCCGCTTGTTTACAGTAAGCAGTTGTGAGCGTGATGGGTTTTACCTTTTATGGCCATTCTTCAACCATGCTGAAAGCGCACTAATACGACAGCTTGTTGTTGCCCACCCGCCCCTCCTGGAATGGATGGAGTTTGTATGCGTAGCGACCGGATGGTTGTCGGTGAAGCGTATTTAGTTTCAGCAAAGAGCAATTCTTACCCATTTTCATCGGCAGATAGTGGCTGCGTGGGGCAGCGGTTTGTTTGAGTGTCATCGCTGTTTAAAAAAAAAAAAGGTCCTCTTAAAAGTGTTTAGGTTACACTGACACACGCATGCATGCGGAGGCAGACAAAGCAGGCAGGTGCGAGTGAATGAGACCTGCTGTGAGGCCAAAGTTGAAACAAGCATGATGGAAGGGAGAAAGATTTGAGATCTGTGTGAGATGTCACGTTTTAAAGCACGGTTGATTAATAAATAAGGACAACGTTCGGGCCTGTTTCTTTTTGTTTTGGCTTCTTGACCATAAAGCCAACTGAATTTCAGGTCAGTGAAACACATGACAATCATGACATTGGTTGTGTTTTAAGAAAACACGACCAGTCATAATTTTGCCGAAATCTGATTGACTCGGCCTTCTATTTTCATTTTCATTCATTCCATATTTTTGCTTGGTTTGTCAGTTGGTTGGTTAGGTTTCCAAATCATTCACAACCAAATGAGGGTTAGCACGTTCCGTTAAAGGCAAGCAAGGCAAGGCAGTTTTATTTATATAGCACATTTCATATACAAGGCAACTCAATGTGCTTCACAGAAGCAAAGACACTTCCAAGCATTTGCAAACTCAACAGTTCAACCGACATTCAAAAGCAAAGCAGAGAAAACAGTAAAGTAGCTTACAGAAAACGACGAGAATGGACGTTGACAACATTTAAACAATGAACAGAAAACTTGAAAAAAAAATTAAGTAAAATATCTTTGACATTGTTTTGATTGTGCCCTTTTTTCCAGATATGACTTTGTTCAGCTTTCTGATTGGTTAAAATTGCCTCGGTGATAGTGCCACGTGTTACATTGGCATGTCGTTTCAGGATTTGAAAGTTTTGTCAAATGTAAAGGGTTTTTTTTTTTTTTTTTTTTAAAGTTATATCAGGATTATGTACAAAATATGGGCGGCCCGGTGGTCAACTGCTTAGCGCATCTGCCTCACAGGTGCATGGCACATTAATGGAACACTCTAAATTGTCCCTAGGTGTGATTGTGAGCGCGGATAGTTGTTGGTCTACGTGTGCCCTGCGATGGCTGGCAACCGGTAGAGGGTGTACCCTCTGCTTACTGCTCGACGACAGATGGGATAGGCACCAGCACGCCCTTGTGAGGATAAGCGGATCAGAAAAAAACGGGCGGATGGACGTACAAAATGTCACAACAGATTCAACAAACTAACTCCATAGGCGGCGCATCTAATTAACACGTACCTGTGTACGAATGGACAAAGTCTGACTCAGAACTTCAGACCTTTCCGGGGAATGTCGTCACAGATACAAGGTTCTATCAATGTGTTGAATGCCTTCATGAGACGGCGCATTTTATTGCCGGGCATGTGTATCATGTTTTGAAGTGATGTACTGTGGGCTTGCCACAGGGCGTGTGCTGAGATCTGACCTCAGCCATGATGAAATGTCAGCGCTTGTGAGGGGTTTGCGCGGCTCTGGAATGCCAGCGTTCGGGGGCCTGAGAAACAGTCACGTCCAAACAAACACGGGCTCGTCTTTCCCTCTTGCCCTCCTCCTGTGCCTATCGCTCACATGAGCACACACACACACACACACACACACACGCACACGCACACACACACACACCAATGGACACACGTGAACAGGCACAGCATGCTTGCCTGGGAGTTGTGTTTATTGTCTCGGTGTTAACTGACGTCGCTGCCATATCTGGGCCCCCGTAATTAGATTTACCTTTCCTTGTTTTTCTTTCCTCTCTTCCAAACTTTTTCCTGCCTTTTGCCTCGTCTCCCTTCATCAAAGCTTCTTTTTTTTTTTCTTCCGTGTGCAGACGATAAGGTGAGAATCCCAGACTCCCCTCAGCGTTCCACTTCTATCTTTGTTTATTCATTTTTCGCCCGTCCCGTGTGTCCAGTCAACCCAGAGACACTACGCAATATATTCATTTGTTTTAGAACCGGGGGACCCCTGGAGTGATTTACCCCCTCCTCTGCCCCCGAAGACCGCCAGAGCCACTAGAGGGGTTTCTCACCTTCAACTGGGTGCTATACCTTGCTCCAGGGCACACATGCTTCAAAACATCCAAACACAAGTCAAGAGAATTCAGGGTGAACAGGTGCTTGACAGGTTTTTGTGAGTCCCTACTGAACGTTTGTCTTCAGATGAAGAAGTGTGTGGTGTCCCTGCAGACTTGAAGTTGCAATTTGTCTCATCTTGCTTCCCCTCAACAACTGCTCCCCAATGGTTTGGGACAGGCAGATTATAAAACTCAAACAATTATAAAACCAAATAAGGTGGACTTTTTTTTTTTTTACTTTTCTTTCTCAGAAACACTCATCTTAACAAAGTCTTAAAAGGCATTTTTATTGTTTGGTTTTTGACTCTGGATGAGTTATTGCTTTTGTGTTGTCAGGGTTTCCGGAAAGTGCTGGACAGAATCGGACTTTGGAAACGTGAACTCGGTAAGGGTTGACAAAAAAATCGTGAGAAGTACAACAAAGGACCACCAGGAAAAACGAAAAATTAGCATTAATGATGTGCTCTTTGGTTCTGTTTTGGAAAGAAAAACTAAAAATGTCCCAGTGCTGGTTGATCATGCAGTGCCAACAGTGAACTCCTCTTATGGTAGTGTTACGGGCGCGTGTGTGTGTGTGTGTGTGTGTGTGTGTGTGTGTGCGTGTGTGTGTGTGTGTGTGTGTGTGTGGCTACATGGACTATGCCACTTTGTTTTCCTCTCTAGATTTAAAGCCTTACATGGAGACAAACAGACACCCGAAAGATACATGAAAGCTCCCCAGGGCAGTTTTCTTGCGTGTGCACGTGTGTGTGTGTGTGTGTGTGTGTATATACACAATCCTCAGAGGCCTTTGGGTGACGGCTACCATATCAAAGGTTCATTGAGCGAGGATTAAATATCAAGCCCGCCATAGAGGTTTGGTCCAGTTTGGAAGTGACAACAAAAGGTGGCAGAACATTAGACAGTCACTGGAGGGGTGAAATCTACTCCATTGTGCCCTCAAAACATCTGTTTTAATATCTTGTTTGAATATGATGGCTCCCCTAAAAGGAAGCATCGATCACCACCACAGCCTCTTTTTTCCCCTCTTACTTTTCTGCGGTCCTGTTCTTGTTTTTAATCTGTCTCTGTACACTGAGGCGGTAAATGAAAGACAGGAGTACAGGAGGGAATAAAGACAAAGTGAAGTATTGGACTCCACCTCCCGTCTCTCGCACCCCCTCGCCGACCCCTCCTCAGCCCTCCCCTCTGGGGAATGTTTGGGGGCCCAGCTCATATTTTGTTTGCACAATGCATTCCTGCAGGCTCTTTATTTATGTCAATCTTCCTTTTGATCAGCGTCCAGTTACCACCGGTTACCCACTCATTGCTCCTGTGAGTGAAGGAAGCCACCTGTGATGCAGGGCTGGGTTTTTGTGTGTGTGTGTGTGTGTGTGTGTGTGTGTGTGTGTGTGTGTGTGTGTGTGTGTGTGTGTGTGAGCCTGCATTAGTGTGGGGCCGTCGTTACGGAGCAAGTTTACCGTCAATTAATGCGGCCAAATGAATCCCTCACATGGTAAAGTATTTATGTAAGGTGATCTGGCCCGGTGGTGCAGCTGTGCACATCTGTCTGTGATCTATGCCACAGATGGTCCTACCTGCTCTCACATACACACACACACATGCACAGAGGTGGAGAGGTGAGGCATGTGTTTTGTGTGTGTGTGCGCGCGCGCGCGCGTGTGTGTGTGTGTGTGTGTGTGAGAGAGTGTAGTGTATATGGGCTGTAAATCTTTCTTTGCTGCACCGAGGTAACATTTATGAGTACATCATAGGAGCAGTCACATTCTCACGGGATTATTATTATTATTGGCTTTGAAAAATGATATAGCAAACACAAAAACACATTGTTCAATAAAATACAAAGTCGGTATTATACAAAATACATTTTTATACCATTTGTATCACCTCTGATTAGAGCAGGATGAATAGTTTTCCATTCAGTGTTGATATCAAGGCTCGAAATAAACAGGCTCGAGTCGAAAATAGCATCTTGTGCCTCATCAAAATACATTGAACTGGAAAAGTGACAATTAACCGCAAAGACATCCCAAAAAGCTTCTCAGAGCTGGGCGCACGTGTATTGTTCACATCATTGTGTAGTCGGAGGCCGAGGCAAGCTCGATGCTACTAAAGCCGCACCAGCTAGCTAGCAACGAGCTTCGGCTGGCTCCTAGTCCGGCTAAACATGTTGCGGAGTCCCTCCTTAAGTGAGTAATCGTTGCCACCGTGCCAGTGAATAAGCTACTTTCCTGACAAGCATCCTTCTCACGAACTGATGATGAGGAAAGACGAAGAAGCCATACTAGTCGATAAGCTAACCGAAGATTGACGTGTAATCGTGAAACAGTCATGTTATTTGTCTTCACAATAATCTTGCGTTTTAACTTTGACTTTTGAGGACTTTTGCACAACAAATGTTCTCAAAATAATATCAGTGTAGATCTTTGACTTTTTGTTTTTGAATTGAGTGAGCTTTGCTAAAACACCACACACCTAATTCCAGGTGGTGTCTATGTACAAAGTACGTCTATGCTAACAAATTCACAATTGTTTGTTGGGTTTTTTGGTTGTTTTTTTGATGTTTCTATTTTAATGGTAGGCCTATAGATTGTAGTTTCCAGTCTTCATCTGGTTTATGACTTTATTATTATTATTATTACTTTACTGTCTTCTCAATTAAAGGCATAACTGACATGAAGTTTGGTTCATGTTTCACCAGCTCATCGTGACAAATGAAATGATTTGTAAACCATACATGTTGTCATTCTCTTTTTCTGAATTTGATCAAAAATTTAAAAAAATGTAACATGTAAGACAATAAACTGGACTAAAATGCTACTTAAAACATTGCCAGTATATTATATGAAGGTTTTATAAGTCAGGCCATTTTTGTGTGATTGAGAAATGGATGTTCATATTTCAGTTTTTTTCCAGAAACAAACAAACAAAAAATAAACAGCACCAGAAATACTTTATATGACTCTGTTTTCACAGCCATGTCGGTTGTATTGTAGATTTTCGTGATTTGAATATTGAAGCAGATTTACAAATCCTTTATCTCAACACAGAAAAAAACTGCATTTGTAAATGTAATTACAGCTTCTGATACCAACATGTCATTTGTGTTCCTTTCATCTTATAATGATGGGCAGAGAGGTAAAACAGCAGGCTTCTACAAAGCATTGCATTGATATTTCATGTTGAAATCAGTGTGTTTCATATTTTAATTTTTGATTTTCAAGTGCATGTATCAATCAATTTTAAAAAGTGGCCTTCAGATATTTCAAAGTGTCCGCATGTGGTTCATTTAAAGAAAGTGGACTTTTGTCTTCAGGGTGTCTATGCAAGTGAAGAATGGAGTTTTGGTCGAAAGTGAAGTACACGTTTTGAAGGACAGTTCTGGAAGAAAAAAAAAAAAATTTTCAGAAACATTGCTGTTCAACCATAACACGTTTTAATAACACGTGTAGGAGAACACAAAGAATCTCATGACGTTAAAAATGTCAAAAGGTGGACTTACAAGTCCAACTTGAAAGTTTTCTACACTTTAAACTTCTTTGTGTTTTTATTTTCTACCTTTTTATGTTCCGTTACAGATTTCTTTTTTTTTTTTTTTCTCTCATTTTAAGGTCCTTAACCTTCCAACCAACAGGATTACCTACATCTGGTATGCTACAGCTCATCATTCAGTTTTCATTTGTGTCTCCATGATTCTAAATCTTAGACATTTTCATCTGAAGCTTTAACCTGGCCTATAAAGAAGATGAATAGGCTACAAGGTTTCTGGAAGAGGGAAAGGATAAGTGAAAGAATAACTGAAGTAGAGGTGGCCATGATTCAGGTAATTGGCCTCTGACAGCTCCTCAGTGGACACCAGCTGAAGCCTGCGGTGAGACCGGGCAGCCTCCAGGTGTGAAAGTATTTGCGAGAGAATGTGAAAAGCCTTTTTTTTTTCTTTTCTTGACCAGCCAGAAGAATTTTCATTGAACGGCGGAAAGCTGTTGCAAGTGAAAGAGCGATACGAGCGAGTTTTTTTTTCCTCCTTGATACCAAGCCGTGACGCTTCCTCCTGTCGCCCCTCCTTCCCCTCCATCCCACCATCCTGAAAGAGCCCTCAAGAGATGTGTGTACCCTCTCGCTGCCCATATCCAAATAATTAATCCAAAGCAATTACTCTCCTCCTTCATCTGTCCGTTGGCCCGCTAACAAAACATTTCGACACGTGTCCTCATCACTCCCCTTTAATTAAGGCAGCACTATTTATCACTCCCCTTTAATTATCCCAGCCTGTTTATCAGCCTGCCTTTAATGGAATTGGTACCAGAGAGATACTCGAAGAAAACACTTCCCACTATGCTTTCCTCGCTTTGGAACTGGCCAGGAGACAAAAAAGCAACAACAGGGAAAAAAAAAAAAAGCACGTCAAGAAAGGGATGAGTACAAAATGGCGACTTTAAAGCTACAGAGGAATTTGAGAGCCAAAGAAGATACAAGTTGTTGTTTTTCTTCTTTTCTTTGCAATCAGGGTGATGGCCACACTTGCACGCTGCTGTGCTTTTGTTCCCGCTTCCGCAGACTCCATGCAGTTCACACCGAGTTCAAACACACACACACTCACACACGCACTAAGATCAAACACACTTCCACAATAGTTCTTTTGTTTTCAGTAACCATGGTTTCTGTCAGCTTTAATGCCTGGCAACATGTGTCACGGGGCAACCACTCACCAAAAAGGGGAGGGCCTCACTTTCACTCCATAACGGCACAAGTGTTTAACCATGAAACTAATTTGAACAATCATAGCACTTGCGTTGTCGAGGTAAGCTGACTTTCAAGCTTCCAGTCCTTTTCCAAGATACAAACGGGATTGGAAGTGTTGGGTTGCGCGAGCGAGCAGCAAATTCGGCTGGAAAGACCTTGTTTTGCCTCACCTCACGTGCTGCATATTAACAGACTTGTCCATCAGCCTGTAAGTAGCACAGGCAGGAGAGGGAGGAGAAAGCCCCCATGAGAGACAGGGGAGGTAGCCGCAGAATAGGGCCCAGATCGAGCGCTTCGCTCCTGGATCTCTGAACTCACAGGTCTTCCTCAGCCTGGGAGCAATTTGGTGATTGTAAATTGTAACCACACACAGGTCGGACAAATAGGAGGTCTCTATCTCGCGCCCTTGCTCGCACTCACGCGTGCACACGAGCGCATATCGCACACAATTTCTACGCAAAGCGTTTCTGAATAACGTCACGAAGAACCAGAGCCCAGCTTCCCCAACCTCGATCTAATTGTAACTTTAACATCCCTTTGACATTTTGAGGACCTACCAAAGTCCTTATAATACAGAAATTGTCTTGTACGTGCACACGCACGCGCAGATGCACACACAAAACACACAGGCAGCTAGTTAGGGTCAGAAGTCTGGGTGTCACACCCTGTCATTGCAGATTAAGTTATGCAAAGTGAGGTGGTCGAGCAGCCAACCCCTAGGGCTTAACAAGCAGGAAACACTAATTGGGTCGGCTTGCTGATTGCCATAATTGCTACTGTGTGTGCATGTGTGCGTGTGTGAGTGGGAGAGTGAACGACCCGCTTGCTAACATAGCTTTCAGCACAGACCACTATGGTTGTTTTTGTCTGTCTTATGATTTAAAGGTTCAGTAAAACCTCAGAGGTTAACACAATCCATTTTGGGACATTGCTCAATCGCACGTTTAATGCTCGGATATTGAAACGATATTTCCCGCTGAATGCGCTGAAACCACATCTCGCTCAACTGTCAGCTGTCTCTTAAATACCACTGTTACGACCTGGAAAAATAGGCGTAAACTTGATTGCTCATCTGCTAACCAGACAACCCAAGATTGCGTGTGCCACACGGGCAAAATGGCACTGTAGATTATTTTGCCTACCGTATTTGCCACACTAAAAGGCGCACTGGATTATGAGGCGCACCTTCAATGAATGGCCTATTTTGTAATTTTTTTTTTTTCATACATCGGGCGCACCGTATTATATGACGCAATCTACAATGCATCCACTAGATGGAGCTACGCTGAAGGAAACACCAACAAAACGATCAGATGTCAGTAAAACTTTTTTCATAAAGCAGCGACACAGTTCACTTAACCAACAGCAAGATATAACATTCACTCGTTAACATTGAACTCTCTTGCCGCTGCTCTATTTCCATGTTCAACTGCGTAACCCAGCGGTCCCCAAACTTTTTCCTGTGAGGGCCGCATAAGCTTTCGCTTCTGTGATGGGGGGGCCGGGGTCAGTCTGGAACAGAAAAAGGGTGACTGCAAGAGTACGGAAATGTAAAAATGGATTGTTTTCCAGAAACCCACACAAAATGAAGCCGCCTCTTGACAGATGAGACTGACAGACGTTTCTTTGCGCTGAAAGAAACAAAAACAAAAACATCGTTTGTCCACTTTGGTTTAAATACCCCGCATTCTATTTTTCTCTTACCGAATCTTTTCGCCATGATCCCGTTCTCTGAGAGAGGGGCCGGTTTCGGATTTTTTTTTTTCTGGCGTTGCCAGATAACGGCACAGAAAGATGCACCAAATGTCACCTTATTGTATCTGTGTTTATGAAATAGTTGCTAATTAATAGTTAATAATGAAAACGGTTCAGAACTAAGGAACATTTTATTGCAAAAGCCCAACTTTATGATCAAAGACAAATCCACATCGATGAAAAATAAATCAAAATACTCTGTGGTATTTTCAGGGGGCCGGACCAAATGCGGAGGCGGGCCGGATCCGGCCCGCGGGCCGTAGTTTGGGGACCACTGGCGTAACCGATCGCCTTAAGTTTGAACTCTGCATTGTCAGCATGTCTCAAGCAAGGAGCCATTTTGGGGTCGAGATATTACCGTAATGATCATACACAAGGCGCATCGGATTTTAAGGCGCGCTGTGAGCTTTTAAGAAAATGGAAGGCTTTTAGGTGTGCCTTTTAGTGCGGAAAATACGGTACTCTGTTTATCTGTCCTCTTGATAGCGTCGCTTCTCTGTTCCACACATGAGGAGGACTACAACTCCTAAATACTGTTTGGTCCTCTCTTCTTTCTGATAATGGCTGAGCAACAATATCGAAATCAATACATTAGAAATGAACCCCAAAGGCTTGTGCAGTACATTACATACATGACCAAAAACAAAAAAATGAAGGACATTTCACTGTGATTATAGCTAGCTTTAGTCAGTTTGATAAATCAAGGCATTTTCGTTTTTATTTTATTTTGTTAATGATATTTTTTCTATTTTAGTTTTTCGGGGGGAGAGGGGTTGTTTACTAAAATAACCTTCACACACACACACACACACACACACACACACACACGCACACACACACACACACACACACACACACACACACACACACACATGCGCCCACCAAGATACTCCCATTGAGGCGCTAGCTCCCAGAGTAGCTAACAGTGCACACCAAGGCAGTGATGATGGCCCACGCTACTCAGTTAGCGAGTCTCTGCAAGTGCTCACAGCAAGCATGCTGGATTTTGAGGTTTAGTGTCCCACTGAGACAGAATAATGAGTGTATGTTTCTAATCTGTGGGCATGGCAGTGTGCGCATGTGTGTTTGCGCGCAAATGCTGGAGAATAATGAGTGTGTGTTGTTAATCTGGGCCCATAGGAGACTAGCTCTCCGTGCTCCCCTCTCTCTGCCTCTTCTCTCCTCCTCTGCCTAGCTGGATGTAGGCTAATTTAGCTCCCGCTTTGATGAGTTCTCCTGCGGGCCCGCGTTTCCCCATATCCAAATGCGAGGATTAGCCGGCTTTTATTCTCCAAAGCCCATCTCATCCCCTTCTCCCTCTCACTGTCTGCTCGCCGTCTCCCCAACCCTCGGATACAGCGGCGAGGACTTAACAACCTGACAACAACCGCTTTGTTGTTGTGTTTTTGTGTATCGGTTGTTAGCTGAGGCGCTCAGCCTTTTGTGGGCCTTGTGTTTGCTGGTGTGTTCTGGGGATACGTGTCAATAGGGAGCGTGATGCTGGAGAGATTTAGCAGGGATGGCGGGAAGTGAGGATGCCGCAGGGTTATGGGAGAGAAGAGGAGGGTTGGGAAAGGAGAGCCGTTTAAGAGCTCCGGTCTTGTTCATTAGGAGGAATAATGGGGAATTACGGGGGACTAAGACACGTCTCTGGGTGACATCATCAGTCCCTTTGTTGCAAGCTTTGTGCGGGTATTTCTCCATGTTTGTGTGTTTGCATGTGAGTGAGAGAGAGAGGGAGGGAGGCAAAGAGATGGCAGGTCTCTTGGTGATGTTCGAAATCTCTTTTGTCGACGGGGACTGTCACTTCTGAGTGTGTGCGCGTGATGAAAGTGAGTGTTAAGCAGCAGACGTGGCCTGCATGCTCCCATAGAGATCACACTCGCACACACACACACACACACACACACACACACACACACACACACACACACACACACACACACACTCACACACACTGATTGGGAGTCTCTTGACAATCTTTCCATAGATTTGCAGATGGCACCTCAGAGACTTCCATGACTGACACACGCACACACACAATAATATCCGTGCTTCGTTTGCAACTGAATATCAGTCTGGCAATGTTGTTGACCTGATGGGTCATGGCAGGATAAAAAGAACGATGGAAAATATTTATAAAAGCCACTCATGCATTTTAATGTGGTACAACTCTTTGGAGTTCAAAACGTGGCTCATTTTCTTTGAAGGTCATTAAGTAATAATAAGCCATGTGAAGATAAGATTTGAATCTTTTTTTGTAAGCAAAGTAAGATTTTATTATATGTAAAAAGCATACATGAATTTACCATTATAATGCCACCATATTAAATATATCGAGTAACAGCATCGTTCCCTCAACAAATGGATTCCTTTTAACACTTCAGTTACAATGATACACTTAAACTCAAGAAAAATTCCAGATCCTTATCCATCTCCTTTTTGTTGAGAATTTCTTCTTTTTGGAAATACTGCAAACATGACATTCTGTTCCAGGGTTAAACCTTTCTTCAAACCATTAGTAACTGTACAGGAGAGGGAACATTTCAACATGATCAACAGTCAAACACGTTTTTTTAAGTAAAACATGGCTAATTGTGGGGTTCTAAATATTCAGGGCCCTGTTGTGGCGGTCAGGCGTGATAACTGCCGCATCTTTGTTTTCAAGTCTAGTGAGAAAGGGAATTTGGCAGACCGTGTTGAGCGTTCAGGCAGACCAAGGATGTTGTTTTGATTCAACATCCGCGCCGCAGCTGACTCTTTTGGTGACAGAAAGTAGACGAGAATTTACACCAGCTAAAAGTAGATCTGGGGGTTACGGTTTGTCACACATGGATGCACGATTGGTGGCGGTTTCCAGGTGCCCACTCCACAGTGGCCAACTTCACGCCTGTACTTTGCGCGCACCGATCTCCCGCATCTTCATGTTGACCGTGCGCCTCTCTTTGCACCGGATTTCCAGATAAACACAGAAATAAACATGACATTGACCCACACTGTTGACAACTACAGAGGTTCTACTGTACTTTTCTTACCACCGCCACCAAGTGGTCCAATCGTGCAAAGTCCCACATCCTCCTGACCATATGATTGATGCCAGATAAAACTATGTGGAACATCCATCAGATCACTATATCAGTTTACCATCAGAATGTGTCACCGTGTATTGCTGTTTGTTGTGCGTGTCATCATTGTGTTGTGGGTTTTCGGAGTCATGTTTTCTTCGCTCCGTGGGCTGTGATTGAGTGTGATCCCTGACCTTTGCGGCTCGATGGAATTCCATACATGGTGAGGCGGTGACCCCCCCTGACCTTCAGCTGCACTCTGATTCGATTGGCTGAAAGAATCGCTGTGCGCTCGCAGCCGAGCGCCGCCAGCGAGAATCAGGCAGTCAAAGGTCAAGATGTGGAAATGAGGCGATTGAGTATGGGCCGTCTTTTACAGCAAAGCCACAATAGCATCTTTCTGTGCGCATGGTGGTGCTTGTGAGAAACATGATAGAAGAGAGGGATGCGCAGGAACAAGCGGGCTGCAGAACAACTAAGCCATATAATTCCATGTGGTCTAAAAAGAATTTAATAGGAAATCCAATGAAAAGTCAACACTTTTTTTTTTTTTTTGAAGCGGGCTTATTTCTAGTAAAATGTAACAATGCACACAAAGAAACAGCATTGAGTAATGCTTCAGTGCAGGTGTAACGTCAAATCAAATGAATAAATGCCCATTTACTGTATGGTAGCTATGAAGATGAGAACGCCTAGCGCAAGTCGAGCACAAAAACGCAGTCCATCTGTGCACGTTGATGGACTTTTCTTTCTTTTGCTCTCTACCCCATGTAGAAGATGTCGTTTGGGCTGTTGTGAGGGTCAATTCCCAGCCAATCATAGGAGCTCCCATCTTTCCTTTTTTAAAGCATTTAAAAGGAACTGCAAGATCTCCACTTGCGGATGATGGAAAGTTGTTTATCCATTATCCAGTACAACAGCTGAAATTCAAGTCTGGGGAAACACCAACAGAATCAAGAATTATTCATACATAGAATTTAAATCTGTGTGAATGTGAGTGTTAAGGTTTGTTTGTCCATGCGATACAGTACCTGTGATTAGTTGTCAACCAGTCCAGTGAGGATCCCATAGGCTCCAGTTACCTGTGACCTTTAGGAAGAAAAGTCTGATAAGAAAATTTTTTTGAACAGTCAAAGAAGCTGTAAAAGAAAGATTACAACAAAAAATGTATGACATTGAGAGAATCAAGTGCGATAGGGTTGATGCCGTCTTGACAAGGTGTTTCTTGTTGTGGAAGAAGTGACTTTGGGAGAATTCCAGAAGAGAGCGGCATGAAGTGAAAAGGCCTGTAATACTTTCCAAGTGTAATTAGATATTTGCGCCATTTCTGTTGAACACATTCGCACAGTTTATCTTTGGGAAACCTTTTTTTCCCACCTGGGAGCAGGAACTTAATGCCACTAATAAATCTGACAGCTGCGCTGGCTTTAATGGGATACCCTTCATGACAGTCCCCATTTTATTCCAGATCTCCCCCCCCCCCCTCCTCCAACCCACTTCAAATTGAGCCTTTGAACTTTTGGAGACTTAAAAGATAATTCACGACTCTCCAAGTGTCAGTGCCCAAGTGTCCAAAACTTCCTTTAACGCCCTCTGAACCTGAACTTTACTTTCAGAACTGAACAATAAGACACAAGCACGAAAATTCTGTCTTTGTCTAACTGACATTTTCCTCATCTTGAAGGAGGCGGCGGACGGGGTTGAGAGGCTGTCAGCAGTGGCAGCACCTTGCTTTGGAGCAGCCTTGATCAAGGCAGGTACGGTACGCAACGCTCATCTCCCCACGCCACTCTGCCCGTGAAGGGACTACAGGACAGGCTGACAGGTGACGACTTTACCGTTTTCTTCTTTCTTCATCTGAAACGGGCAGTAAAAGGAGATTCAAAGACAACCAGAACGGTCAACTTCCTTCCTCTTGTCATGATGACACTGAAAAGTAATGTTCTTCTTCACTTGGAGAATCATCCGCAGTGACAAAGTTCTCCGTATTTTCCATCCTCCGCGGACTGTACCACACAGTTCTTGGAAATAAAGCTGCATCTAAAGCCAGCTGCCTTTCACTCCATCACTGCATCTGCAGATCCCTTTCACAACATGTTTTTTTTTTTTTTTTTTTTTTTCCACCCTGTTGCTTCTCTTGCGGGATTACTTTTCTCATCGGGCGGGGTGAGGAGAGGGAAGAGACGGTCCAGAAAAGGAGCCCAAAAATAACTGTCATGCAAGTGGACAGGCGGTGATTAAGGATTTAACTGATCATCCTGGAAGCTGACAGTGAACCAGCTATTATCTAGCAGGAATCAAACGCCGCTCAAAGCCCTGGGAGGCTCGGCGCGCCCCTCAGCATCTCTCAGCTCCTCTCGGAGGCCTGGCCGACATGAAAGGAGACGTCAGGGTCTGGCAGCTGACAAGCCACTGTGTGTGTGTGTGTGGAGGGTGGAAGAGAGAGAGAGAGAGAGAGAGAGAGAGAGAGAGAGAGAGAGAGAGAGAGAGAGAGAGAGGGTCTTAAGTAATAAGATCTTTATTTTGGCTCTTACCTCAGGGACTGTTGATCTGCGTTGCGGTGTTGTGCGGTGGAATAAAAGGACCCACTCTGTTTGTTGGTGTGAAAGCCATTTGCACACATCGCATACCACTCGGATGAAAAAGTCTTTTATTATTATTTGTACCGTTGCTAACACAAAACAGGAAATAGATGAGATGACTTGGTTAAAAACAATGATTGTGACTATGGTGAGAATGTGTGGGAAATTAAGTGATGATTTTTGGGGGGTGATTCATGATGGTGTGGTAACACTGTTTGTGTTCTTGCTCGACAAAGGTTTTTTTTTCCATGACACGTGAGGCTTTGCACTCGTTCCTCCCGATTTCCGAGCTGAACCGTGTGCTTCTCGTAACATAAAACATAAACGACTAATCGGGAAAAAAAAATACAGTCATCCAGTCTCTGTACAGATGACCACCTTATCTTATCAATCTTATTTGTTCTATTTATTTTCGGCACTCGCCTGGCGAAAATTCCTACAGCCGCCAGTTTAACCTTACACTCTCACATTGACACATTGAGTAGGCAAATGTACTTCTACACCGTTGGTGATAGATAAAGCTTTCCTAGAATGGTAAATAGAGTCTTCATGAACTGGAACTCATTTGTATTTAATGACTTTGTACAGTTTAGAACAGGGGGGTCCAACTCATTTTTGTTGAGGGCTACTTTGGAGTTACGTCAATCGTGAAATTGAAAAAAATGTTGAATCATCTCACACAAATTGATGGATTATTAGCGTTCAAATCACTCAAGTCAACTATTTGTTGTTATTTTCCAAGTGAGTGTAAACAGGGTCACAAAAACCATTGCAAAATTTCAAAGTTATTTATCCCACATGACCATTAGACATTTCACTACGGATTTCAACAAGGATCAGGGAAGTTGACACACACGATTTGCGTTCTCCTTTCGCTGCCACAGTATACTGTACTTCTTCGCTCAGTCCTGCCGAGATGAGTGCCATGCTCCTTCCTGTGGTCCCCTCACACATTAGACCAGCTCTAATAATAAAAAGGGAGAGGAGTCGGAGTGGATCCTTTGAGTGTTCAGTTGAGGGCGGGTGACCCACTTATCCATTCCACAGGCTTTGACTGGGCCTCTGGGTTAACCCACTTACCCACTCCCAGGGCTTCTGCAGGGGCCCCAAAGTGAAGGCCGCTACCCCCCCCCCTTCCCCTTTCTTAATAAAGGACAGGAGCCATAAGGTATTCACGACACCAGATTCACACAATCATCGAACCCCAAAAAATAAAGCGCCCACACCGTACACACTGTACTCAATCGCTCCCGCCACCCTTTGTGAATGTTTGCCATATCGACTGCCGATTGTGTGTGTGTCTCAGTTTTGTGTGCTTCTTCTTGCGCGCATATCAGCCCCAAGATCTCCCTCTGTCTCCTCCGCCATCCAAACTGCATTTGCATTTTAATGATGTCAATGTTTGTTCAAAAGCATGACAGGCGCTCAAACATGACAAAATGGAAATAAGGGACTTAAACTGGGGGAATTACATCCCATTCACGCGTATTTTGCGTGACACTGACATAATGTAAGTCCCAGTGTCCCTGCAAGAGAAATCGTGGTTGGGGGGTGGGGGTGGGGGGGACAGGAGAGGCTCACCAGCAGAACCTGAACAAGGAATCTATTATCTGATATCAGAGCTGCAATGTTTCATGATTTCACAGCTTTGTTTCGTATCAATTTCATTTGAATGCACTTTTGAACTTCAGCTCTCAGTCTCAATTCTTCACAATGGATTTTTTTTTTCCTTCCATAGAGGCAATTGCTGGAAAATCATGAAAAACACCATTCTCAAGGTGCAACCGCCAAAGACTACAACTGAATTAAAAAAATGTTTTTAAATCAAAATGAATTAATAATAACAATCATAATCATGATCATTATAAACATGGGTATGGTGTCCAGTTGTTGCCCGAAATTCTTCCTCGAACTCTTCTTTGTCCCCTTGCACCTTGTAAGCCACCTCTCCTTAAAGCTCCTTGGGGAAAAAAAAAGGAAAATTTGTTTGATTTCACGGAAGACTAAAGGAATCATAAAGTATTCACATCAAACTGAAAATCTAATGATTTGAAGTTAAATGTCAAATATATACACAGATATAAAAAATGCCTGCTCTCAAAAGCAGGCAATCCCTAAAGATGCTGTGGGAAAAAAAAAAATAAGTTTGACGGACACAATATATCCAGAGAGCACAGGTGTAAGCGGTGACAATGAATGAGTTATGGCTGGATTCCACTTAGCCGCTTTGGTTTCATTGTGGTGGCTCAGAGGCACGCTGTCACGGCTTACTGACACCCTTGAATAGAACTTCATTGACATTCCACACAACACCTGTGCATCGCGCACTCACAAATCCAAACTTTAGGCAGGCAGGATACAGTGCGGTGGTGCACTGCGACGTTGAGCGCGAGTCTTTGGGGGAAAAAAAAAATAAAGCTTCTGCGCTTTAAATTCGAACCGCCATCATTCTCGATGTTAAACGAGACCTCAGTGAAGCGTGCAGGACTTCAACAAATTCTACCCGAAGACAGCTGGAATAGGCTCCAGCACCCCCCCCCCCCCCCCGCGACCCTTGTGAGGATAAAGCGGATCAAAAAATGGACGGATGGACGGACTATCAAAGGGCCTCCACACCATAATAATAATAATAATACATTTTATATGTACCATCCTTCCATTTTTCAATATGTGGCCCTCAGAGGAAAATCTTGGGACACCCCTGAGTTGGATCGACGAAAATGGCACACGTCGTTGAACTGTTGACACGATTCTTCCCCCAAACCTGCCTCTCCTTTATGCCTTCGCCTATTTGCACTGCCTTCTTCTCATTCTCCTCAGTGTGTGCGCCGAGTGGCCGAGGCAATTCTTTTACATCTAATAAATGCTGTTGTATTGTATTGAGCCCACAAGGAAACGCTTCTCGGCTCTGGTGGCCATTACTGTCGACTGGCCAGATGATGGGCCAGTCACACAGAGCGCTGTCACAGAGATGCTGATATACTGCTTTGCTCTGTGAGTGTGTGTGTGTGTGTGTGTGTGTGTGTGTGTGTGTGTGTGTGTGTGTGTGTGTGTATGTGTGTGTGTGTGTCACATAGACGCTGACATACCACGCTGGCCCCTGGGCAGAAGAGAGGTGGGGGTAAGGTGATGGCAGTAACTCACTTGCAACCTGATCAAGCAGGAATAAATCTTCTGAAGCCCTCCTGTTTCCTGACGCATTCATGCACGTACGTACGTACACACACGCACACACACACATGCACACACACACGCGCGCGCGCACACACACACTCTCACACACTATAGGGCCTCATTGGAAACGATACGCGCATCACTTACATTGTCCGCTATGTGCTTTATCTAACAGGATAAATTATTATGGTTTCAACTCAGTGAGAGAATCTTTTTTTTTTTTCTTTTCAATGGCCAATCTTGGCGAAGTAAACATCCCTGTGCTGTCAATGTAGGGCATTTCAAAGTTTTTTGAAAAATATAGCCTTGCTCCTTCATTGGCAGCGCGACATAGACGCTCCACATTGTTCTCCTTGAATGGGAAGTTTGAGGTGTTTTTACTGGTGAAATTCTGTCTTGAGCTCAGGTGTTTGAAAGATCTCAATTTCCTTTCCTTGTGGCGATGTTTTTAAAGGAATGTATTGATGTTACTCTCGGCGATAATGCTCAAGGACAAACAATCTGAGATGGGCTTAATCAGTTCACGTCTTTGTCAACATTTATTCTTTGTGGGGGTTTTTTTCCAACAAAAAAAAATATATAGATATTTTTAAATGATATTTGTGTATGGAGAAAGTTCTGGTTGCACTGTGACCATTTGCGCTTCGACGTTTCGTTTGACAATATTGCTTGTTCCCTTGAACCGTTTTTTTATGTTTGTTATCTGAGTTTGGGTGAATAAAACCTTTTCAACTTTTCAAGCATACATCCTCCATTGAGGATGTGATCTTGTTGCAATGATGAATGCCGAAAGGTCCCTAATAAATTACCCACACTGAAATCAGATTTCTTTTGTATCAGGCTCACAGTGGCTGTCAAAACATTTTTTTTACCCCATTAACGGACACGCACACACGCAAACGGCAATGCATCAACACTCACATAAGCATTACAAACACCAAGTATAATACAAAAAAAAAAGAATACACGGATTGGACAACACAAGGACACCAGCCCACTTAAGCTACAATCAGACTAGCCTTGAGAGGTACTGGTCCTTTCTCCTCCTTGGAGCTGAATCAAATTATTTTGAATACCGATAGAACTAGATTTTCTTGCTTTGCCTTGAGTGACAAAACGCATAAATACCCAAATATTTTACTTCGCCTGCTCTCAAACCTTGTCTCCCTACCTTAGGTGGCACACAAACTCCTGGCCTGTGGGCCGCATTTGGCCCGGTAGGCAATTACATCCGGAGATGCATGAAATTGGTTGCGGATTTTTAAGCGAATTAGGGGAACCACAACAAATTTTCAAATATTCTGACAAAATGGTCTCTCAAATGGCGTTCCTAAATCTGTTTGTGAGCACTTCTGCTCTGCAATAGTACAGCATGACGATTGCACAACTGTGACTGAGGTTTTCCGCAATAAATCAGCACATTCATTCAAAAATGTGCAATTTTACTCAATTTGAGGAAAGAAATGAGGTGTTTTGTCTATATAGAAAAAGTCCTAAATCTTTTAGTTCAGCTCAAGAAAAATGGGAGCAATAACAAAAGTTTTCTATTGATATTTTTGATCAGGCCAGTGCCCCGCGACCCAAATGAATGAATGAATGAATGAATCAGTCCAGTGCATTGTTATTTCAACTTTGACTCAAAACCTTTTGCAGCATTTGGAACTGACAATTGTAATTCTGAGATATTTTTCATCCCCCAGCAAAAATATTTTAAATTCTTTCAAGCTTCAGGTGATTTATTTGGGAGTCATTTTGCCGACTGTCTGAATTCAGATTTATATTCAAAAACATTTATTTTTAGTCTGTTCAATAAATAAATATCCTCTGAAAGTGTTCTTTGGGTTGAGATTCCCTGTGCGATTGAGTTTTTTTTTTCTCCTCTGACTTGTATGGATTAAATGCAAAATTATGAAACCAACCCAGCAAAGAAAACAAGCATTTTAACACATTCAAAATAACCCCCCTCACCCCGAAAAAAAATTCCACTAATGCCATTGTTGCAATTTATGTGCATTATCGTCCACCTTAAATTCAGCCTCTTCCAGGCCTAACATTTAGTCATTGAAAGTAATCTCGTCACCGAGAATGCACTCAATTAATTATAACTATAACTATTCCCCCCCCAAAAAAAGTGCTGGGGTCACTCGCTCGTGTGTTTTCCCCTGTCTAGCCCGCGACAGTCTTTCATGGTAAAGCCCCCCGTCTTACCTGAGGATTAGGCGGATCAGGCATTGATTGGCAGCTCTTCCTTTGTTCCTCCACCTCCATGAACACCATGTTTGGGGTTGTACAAGAACACAGGCGGGAAACCTGTGCGTTAATACACCCGAGATGGAGAGGGTGTGATGAAAGATGAAGTCTCCTTGAATATGTTTGCGCACATGCCCGCATGAGTGTAAACGTGCACGATTGTGCGTGCCCACCAAAGTGTGTCTGCAACTGCAACTGGATGTGCGTGTTCAGGAAAGGGAAAGGTGTGTGTGCGTGTGTGTGTGTGTGTGTGTGTGCGCGTGTGCACGCTGAGCCCCCGCTGTCAGTCCCTGCCATGTTTTACAGCCTGCACAGTGATTAGAGCTGTCTACTCTGATGTGATGACACGGGTTGAAACCGCAGCAGGGGAGAGAAGGAGAGACGCAGAGGAGTGGTAGAGGCAAAGAAAGACAGGCAGCAAGAGGCTGATCCAGGGTCAGGAAGAGATCAGAGCCAAAGAAAGTTTGAGGGGAGAAGGTTTAAGAACGAGGGTCGACCTTGACAGCAGCGACGGCGTACAAAAGTGCTGCTCCGCACTGGACTGCAGGTCTGGGCTGTGTAAGCCACCGAAGACCCCCTCGGTCAATGTTTCCGGGAGGTCACTAGCACCTTTTGCAATGAAACCTCCAAGTTCAAAACCGATGCGCTCTGGAACACGACCTGCGGGCCCGCATGTGGCGACCACACTCTTGAGTGACCCCTTTATTCATTTATTTATTCATTTATTTATCTATTTATTTATTATCTTGGTGCCAAAATGAGAATGTGTCGGGATCGAGTGTATTTTTAAGTTGTAGAATCACTTGTCACCACTAGATGACAGACATGTCTTAGTTGTGCTTACACTGGGTTTTAGTATAATATATATATATAGAGAGAGAGAGAGAGAGAGAGAGAGAGATTGGAATGATACAATGTAACAAACAAGTACTCCAATCATAAACACAAACAATTGGTGTTTGCTTCAAACCCTTTGTTGGGGTGTTATGCCCGTATTTAAAATGGCCTTTTTGTCATACTTTATACATCTGGTTCAGAGCATTTAACCCTTTCATGCACCCTGTAACCTGATAACTTGATAAGGTGTCCACTGTAGTAACCGCTGTCCCTGAAAGAGTGACCTTGCCCACCCCTGTATCAGATGCTCACCAAACTAAAGCCGTACACTGAAATCGCACGTTGTCATTCAGGCAGAAACAAATATTTCCGGAAAAATATTCTTCTAATTCTGAATTGTATCGCCAAATTCAAACACTTTCTTCCTTGAATGTATTATTCCGGCAGATAATGTATTCAAACATCTTTACTCCACTCTCCTTTCAGACTCTCAATGAAAGTTGCTGACCTTTTTACACAAACCTGTGGATCACATGCGTTCACCTCCACTCTGCTTTCCGTTTCCATATGTTCTTAATCGGGCGGGCCGGAGGGAGGTCTGAAGAAAAAAAAAAGAAAATCTCCACATGGGAAGGGGGGGGGGCTGCTGTGCTAGGCATGTTTGGGTTTAATGTCTGCTCCTGCCCTAATAGAGAATAAATAAACAGTGCCCTGTTGTGGGGTGCACGGACCCTATAGAGACACACACACACACACACACACACACACACACACACACACACACACACACACACACACACACACACATGCACGCACACACACATACACACATATAGACACACAAGGTTACCTTGGACTTGCACGGCCAGTCAAAGCTAATACAGCAGAAAATGGTTTGCGCCCCATCCTTGCCGTGTGCTGATACTGTTATTACTGCCGCCTAATAAGGCCCAGATGCCTAATATCAGACGTCAGGATAGTTTTGTTTATGTAACTTAATTTTTCTCGGCAGTTGTTTCCAATTAGATTGTTTAAAAGTTTTAATTGAATTAAATGAGAAATACACATGAAGAGAAATGGCAAAATAAAATGAAAGGCAACCTGGACCAGAGCCAGAGTAGGGTGTGTGTGTGTGCATGTGTGTGTGTGTGTGTGTGTGTGTGTGTGTGTGTGTGTGTGTGTGGGCGCGTGTGTGCGGGAGAGTGCGCGGGTGTGACGTGCGTGCGTGCGTGCGTGTGAGTGCGCATGGCATGAAACACACCTATCATTAAAGCGTTCCCATTATTGCCAAGCCACTCAGGAGTGAGAGCTGCATCGTCGATGGTAATTATGACGTTATGAGGTGGCAATTACATTGAAATGTGTTTGACTGTCAACCGCCCACTACAGTGACATGTCAGCCTGCTGAGATGAGCATAAAATGGCTGTAATGGAGAGAATGAAAGAAACAATAGTGAGCGCTGCTTTGCTGCAAAAAAAAAAAAAAAAAAATGGATTCAGACAAGAACGAGGGGTGCTGCGTGACGCCGACCGATTTCGAATTCGGCCGACTTTCAAAACAAAATTTGCAATCACGATGAGCTGTTTTTGAAATCGTTTGTTCCAGAATTTAAATGGTGTCATAGAAACACTGTTCTTCTATGTTCAAATGTGGTAAATTGAATCACTTTTCACAAATTGATACTATTGTTCCGTCCAACGTGGTTATTTAAACAAATTATTCATTGAAAATAGGGGGGCAAATCTGCGACCTCTCTTTGACTTCTCAATTGTCTGTCGAGTGTTGTCTAATGCCACCTCTTCCTCAACCTTGCAGTATTATGTTGCCTCAAGATTGCAAGTCTGGGTCTTTTTCTTGATGACTATTTATTGTTTGAAACTGGTTTGAAAGCTGAGCTACTTTTACCCACAGAGGGCACAAGTGAGTAGATCTGATTCCTCCTTGCTTTTTGAGCCTCGGGCCTGACCGCCTGTATCGGCGTAACTGTAGTGCCCAAGTTATTTGTTGGTGAACGTACGCGTCCCTGTTTACTTGGCACCTACCCACTGAAAGTATGAAAGGGATGCCATTTCTTCTCCCTCCAGAGTTTTGGAGGTGAGGGTACGTCGATCATGGCACGGTGTGGGATAGGTTGGGGTGCCGAGGCAACATGTCAAATGCCTCAAAGGAAGAATAGGCGGGTGCGTGTCACAGCATTCCACAGAAACGAAAAGACAAGGATCCCTTCAGAAGGCAGAAGGCAGGGACGCGTTGCTTGACTGCTGTTTCATAAACACACACAGGCACACACACACACACATACACCACTGCAGACATCTCTCGGGGACGGCTTGCATCCTGATGTTTTTTTTCTCTCTCTCTCTCTGGTAAATTTAGTATGGATGATTTAACGCTTAACTGCAATCAGTGTTAAAGCGTTCCACAAGGCTCACTCAGACGGAGCTGCTGGGTGTGTGTGTGTGTGTGTGTGTGTGTGTGTGTGTGTGTGTGTGTGTCCCACAGCCATAACAGACTCTTGGGCTGTTTAGAGAGGCCGGCTACAATGCGGAGGACAGATGTGGAAAACCCCTGGCTCTCCAGACAAGGGCCTCCTTCATCCCTCCTTACGCGATCCTTCACTAAGTCGGCGGGACGGGGAGATGGAGTTACTGAACTAACTTCCTGGATTACATCAAACGCCCTTCGCATGCAGTTTGTCTGAATGTAGCAGCGCCTCCTCCTCCTCCTGCTCCTTCTCCTTCTCCTCCTCCTCCTCCTCTCCCGATCACTCAGCCTCTCTCTTTCTATCTGCAGGGAGTCTATCACTCCATCTTTCCAACCAGACATGTGCACAAACACAGTAACGTCCGGCTCTGTCTGCGCCACTAGAAGCCAGGCTTGTCTGGCATTTTCATCCCCTATGTGCTGAGATGTGTGTTTGTCTGTTTGAACAGTCTTTATGTCGGTAATCTGTGCCTAAGCACACTGTATCTGTAGATGCGGCAAGTCAAGAAACTTGGCATGACAACACAGCGGGGGGCCGTTGAACTGTCAAAATATGGGCCCAGAAATGCTGCGCATAAAAGCAAATGCCACGACCGGAGGAACGTTTTTGGGTGAACGGGAGCTCCGGAACTGTTTTGGCAAAAGGGATGCTGCGGTTGAAGGAGTCCGAGCATGAAGCAGCAGGTGTTTGTGCTGTGTAAGAGGCATGGCCGAGGCAGCCAGCTGCAGAGAGGGCAGTCAGTAGCCAGTGAGCCACGGAGCAAGTTGGGGAAAGGGATTGGCTCTTATCTGCCCAGCCGTCTGCAGCTGTATTTACCTCCTTTGTTTGTTGTTCCCTAAGCAGTTGGCGATATGTGTGTGTGTGTGTGTGTGTGTGTGTGTGTGTGTGTGTGTGTGTGTGTGT
>NW_017805625.1:3361669-3376045 GCF_001891065.2 Hippocampus comes | reverse complement strand
CCCGCCTCCATCTATAATTCCCCCCCCCCCGCCACACCTCTGCTGCCGGGCCAGGGCCACACGGTCCTCTGACCTATCCCAAGTCATGACCGACTGCTGCAAACAAACAGTGCGAAAAAGCTCTTGGTTCCTGTCTTGGCTTGGTGTCATGCTCTCTGAAGCGAGTCAACTTCCAATTATTGCCCCCCCACGCCCTCCCCAGTTCCCTCAGCCACTCACAAGGTATGTGATTTTGAATGTTTGTGGCTATGTGCCAGTACTTTTTGTTTTCACGTCTGACCAGTTAAAATAAGGGTACACACATAGTCATAATCTGGCCGGTTTTGGTCCCAATTCCTATTTCGGACCAAATTCCAATCTGGTGGCTCTCTGGAGTAACTTGACAGATCTTGGTCCTTTAGCCATAATTATCTTTTGAAAAGAGCAAAACTGCTACTATCAAACTCAATGCCAATCTGAAGGTTGTGTTTTTTTTTAATTTTATTTTTTTAGATAAACTAATATTATGCAAGTGTCGCCCGGTGATCCAGTGGTTAGCACGTCGACCTCACAGTGCAGAGGTACCGGGTTCAATTCCAGCTCCGGCCTCCCTGTGTGGAGTTTGCATGTTCTCTCGGGGCCTGCGTGGGTTTTCTCCGGGTACTCCGGTTTCCTCCCACATTCCAAGAACATGCATGGCAGGCTGATTGAACACTCAAAATTGTCCCTAGGTGTGAGTGTGAGCGTGGATGGTTGTTTGTCTGTGTGCCCTGCGATTGGCTGGCAACCGGTTCAGGGTGTCCCCCACCTACTGCCCAAAGACAGCTGGGATAGGCTCCAGCACCCCCCGCGACTCATGTGAGGATAAGGGGATTGGAAAATGAATGAATAATATTATGCAAGTTAAATTTTACTCAAAAACTCACCTTACTTGGAATATCTGAGTGAAAAAAACTTTGCTCGTTTTGGCTTTTTTTTCCTAGTAACCATCCAATTTTTTTTCAGTGTACTGCACTAAAATTGCCACCGCGAGGAAACTGTCGGGCGTCCATCTTATTGGCCACTCTGCGTTTCAGGGTTGTGGGCTGTGCAAAAGACTTGACTATCAGTGGCTAAAGTTGCTTTATTGTTTTTATGATCTACATGACAACTATATCTTATCGTGGGGACTCTCGCGTTTTAAGCTAGCTCAAGTTTTATGGATGTTTTTACATGAGAGAAAAAATAAAATCATTGAAGCGCTTATCAGATGGCCACTTGGGGGGCTGTAAAAGTAGTCAGTAGTCCTTGCGTGGGTTTGAGACACTTTCCTCCTTCGCACCCTGCTCGTCATGGATAACAAGTGTCCCAACTCAAGAGGGAAGTGGAGTGAAGGCAGCCTAAGAGCCTTAGCTTCCCAGTGTGACGCTGCAGTTCCAAACCAGCAGAGGAAGAAACACACTTGGGAATCTTAATAACTATTTCTGAAGGTGTGTGTGTACGCACACGAGCGTGTGTGTGTGTGTGTGTGTGTGTGTGTGTGTGTGTGTGTGTGTGTGTGTGTGTGTGTGTGTGTGTGTAAGAGAGAGAGAGAGAAAAATAATCAGAAATATTGTTCCAATGTAACATTGCTTCCCATCATGACCGTCGAAACTCCAAGGACTCTTGAACTCCAAATACAAGTGAAAGAAAGTATGACAAAGCTCCAAACTGAGTGGTAATGGTAAACAAGATGTCACTTCCATAGCGTTTTTCCACCTTTGGTACTCAAAGCGCTTTACGCTGTTTTTCTCCTTGACCTACTGATTGGGCAGCATCAGGAGCAATGGGGGTGAGGGGGTTGGGGGGGTTGGATCAGTATCTTTCACAATGATATTCCCTCTGAGGGCCTGGCATGTTAAAGTTGAGCCTGCAATGTAGTCATGAAAGGTTAATAACTCAAACCTGTTTTAGTGTAGCCGACCCATCCAGTTTTTGGCTCAGCGACGTAAGCGTGTTTGTTATGCTGTTTCACTTGAGTGCTGACGATCAAGCTTCCCTATTCACCTCTGAGACTACTGCGAAGAGTGTCATTGGTATGATCCGTAACTGTCCAAAAACAGTCTACTATGTTGTTGTCGTTATTATTTTTTATTAACACCACTTGCACAACGTATCAAGCCACCGCACTCACAGGAAGGCCAAAATGAGCCAATTTCAGGCCTGTGTTTTCATTTGTACAGGTTCAGCATCCGCAGATTTACCTATTGGGAGATTTTCTATTCAATATTTTTTTCTGTATCTCTCGCTCTCTCTCTCTTCTTTCTTTTTTTTTTTTTTTTTTAAATATTGCAAGCAGCAGCGTGGTGGTCGAATGGTTAGCTTGTCCACAGGAAAACAAAACAAATGACAAAGAAGTGGAAACTGAGATGGCGACCACCAGACTCATTAAAATAACCAAACGTGAAGGAGCGAGGGGACCTTTGTTCGGGTTTCTGTGCTCAGACCAGTCATATGCCTAGGTGTGTGTGCGTGTGCGTGTGCATGTGTGTGTGTGTGTGTGTGTGTGTGTGTGTGTGTGTGTGTGTGTGTGTGTGACCGTGTCACTTTGGGTGTATGTGAGCTGTGGCAATCACGCAAACAAATTAATTAATCTCCCATTGCAAAGGGGGTGGGGTGTTGATGAATTGAACTGCTGTAGCACAACCTCCCCCCTCCCCATTCGTCTTTTCCCATCTCGTCGTTTAGCCCCTTTTTCATCTGCCGGCCTTTCCTATAGCCATGAACATCCCATTGCTGATGCAGCCTTTTCTATGTATTTCTTTATTCATTTGTTGACTGACAGCTTCTCCTTTTCTTGCATTTCTTGTTAGTGTGTATGTTATTTATATGTATGCATGGGCGTACGTATGTATGTGTGTGTATTTAAGCCTGCAGGTAGGGCCTTCAAAACTCTAAGAAAACAAGATCTTTTAGCTTCTCTAGGCTATATCTTCGACAAACATTTGGAATCTTAAATTTGTAGTCGTCAATATTACAATGGAATCACGACAATCAAACACAGTCTGTTTTGTTTGGATTTCAAAACAAAACATGGAATCTCGGGATATTTGCAGTAATTCGCATCACTTCCTCATATGTGTTAGATCGTATAAAACTGACAGTAGTTGATATAAAACTTCACCTTGGGTTCACAAAAGACAAGCATTTGTCAAACAGCACAAACCGAATGGCTTAAATGGACCCAAAATCATAATACCGGGCAGATAAAATCCAAATTAAAATCGCAAGTCACCCCTACCCTCCAGAAAAAAAAAAGGCTTCTGGTGACCTTTTTCTGAATGTGCTCAATAGTAAAACCCAACACGCATGCTGGATGAAATAACAGTCAGTGCGCCAATGGATGAACATTTTGGTCGAAATTTAAGCCTGAAGGTTTGTAAACTTTTGGATGCGACTATCATTCATTCAGCGCGCCTTGAATGACAGAAATGTGTCATGCGCTAAGGCCATTCAAAATGTGTTATTCTGTAACCCATAACAAAGACCGTCTCCATTCAGTGATAACTTAGTCACATGCATGCATGCACATTCACAATACACACACACACACACACACACACACACACACACACACACACACACACACACACACACACACACACACAAACACAAACGAGCATGCGCACAGGGAGGTGTTAAAGAAGTGTGCTCTCATTAAACACCCTCATTATATGCAGGAGGGGATCCCCGCAGGTGCAGTTCATTCTTTTTCTTTTTTTTTTTTCTTCATTCAGGCATCTTGCAAACAAAATAGCGGGGCTGTCATTATAATCTCAATATGTACATGGGTGACAGCATTAGTAGCATCGGATTTAGGGATACAAATTGCGCTCTTAATGTGCCGTTAAGTAAATCGGGTTGCAGGGCACGTTCCCAAATTGTCATGGGGGGATAATAAAAACATGCAAGGTGACTGACAGATCACCATCGTGACATCAGAGCTCTTTTGCGGTTCATTTACGACGTCTCCTTCCTCTCAGTTCTATCAGGTCAATCCGGATCATGGAGTCAGTCAGCCTTTTGTGAGAATAGTTGCAAAAGTTCACTGACACTCTTGTGTGAGTCGGTTTCCTTGTCGCTGATCGCTCATTCCTCGCCTGCCTTCCTTGTCTCTCTGTGCGTAATCTAATTCAGCAAAACCGAAATGCAACTTCTCCGGGGAGATGTGGGCTCAGGATGTCGGATGCCGTAAAAGCCGCGTTCCACAAAAGTTAAACCCACCAAACCTTTCGCTTCAAAGCAACAAGCGCCTTTCGCGTGATGCAACCATTTTGCGTTGATTGTTGAAACTCTCCGAGGCGTTCTTGTGTTTTTTTTTTTTTTTTTGCGCTGAGAGCGAAACACGTCGAAGAAGGAGCGCACAATTGTGGATGAGTGTTTGCGGAGACAAGGGAGTTGAGGAGGCAGCATCCCGCCAGGGTTTCTTTTCTTAAATATGCCTCAAGATCTTTTATTAAATGTGATGCAATAGTGATGCAGTGCTGTCAATGTGTGTTTGTGTGTAGGTTGTAGTGATCTCGCTCTGTTTAATGCACTTTTCCTACCCCGGAGGAAATTATAGGTTTCTCCATTGATGAGCCAGGGAAACCCCTCCCCTCTCGATCTTGCCACCACTCAGACAGTTTGTGCGAGTGTGTATTCCAGTGTGTATGCTCGTATCTTTGTTTGTGAGCGTGCGAGTAAGAGTGGAAGGGCAGCTATCTGTGCCATCACACGTGGACGTGTGTTAATAGCGAATGCCCCACGCTGCCACTGCCTTTGTTTGCCAAAGACATCCATATGCATGAGGCACACGTTTGTGCGAATGTGCGTGTGAGTGTCTGAGTGTGTGTCTATGCACACAAATGTGTGCGTGATTGTCTGCGTACATGGGGGGTTTACTAATTACTCGATTTCTATCATGAATATGTATGGCCGCATTCTTTATTATGGGATTGGCTTCTACACATCACACGGGCGGACGAGTGGCACGGGGAGGCCCGGGAGATGACACACCTCTTCATCTTTGTCAGAACTGGAAAAAAAAATCATAATAATCAACATCACATCCACTTTGCCACCTTTTTATAAAAGATGCATCAAAATCTGTAGCTAAAGCTTAGACAAACAACTTTTCACTGGCGGTATGAACTTAAAGAAAAGGTTTATGATTGAAGTAGACGTGCCGCTAAAGCACACTTCCTGTCTGATGAGCTTGATTATTATGTGGGACAAAAGATATAAAAATAAAAATTTATAGAGTTGTTTTTAACATGTGTTACCGATACCAGGTATCCTTATTGGGCCGATACCAGGCCTCATTTCGGTATTCGCGATACACCCTCTAGTGGCCGTTTTACGATGGGTAACTAAAGGCATACATGTCTGATAGATGCCCATTAAGATGCAGATTGTGTACGTACATGTAAGGAAAATTGCCATTCATTTAAGGAAGTGGCTATTTTGGAATTTATAGGACTTTCTTTTAGAATTATCTGTCATTTTGGGGGGGAATTTTATGTATCAAAGTGCTTGCGGTATCGGTACTAAATATTGGTATCGATGACTACTCAAGACGTATTTCTTTCGAACATGAAAAAAATGTAATAGTACGTCCAAAGTCATGTGAAATATCTGGTTGGAGTGGAGGGTGTTTCCTCCAGAGCCGCACCTGTCGCTAATCATCTTGTTATCCTGCTGCCACGAGGACAGCTGGCTGTCAGATTATTCAGCTCGGCTCACGATTCTTGTCTCAAAGTGCCCGAATACTCTTGGTGTCTTTTTGCCCCATTGCTTCTCGCCACCTTTTGGTCTTAGTGTTTTCATGTGGGTAGTTCTTGTTGTTATTTCTCGGTTGGTATTTCTCGCCGATTGGATTTCTTTGTCCTTTGAGTGACAGGCAATATACTGTACGTTTACCTTGTTCCTTACCCGTTGCAAGCATTTTTGGTTTGTTTTACCTTTTCCTAGGTTCCTTTTTACCGGTGTCTCAAGTTGTACATGGTCAATCCTGCGTTTTGTAAATGACATTTTTCCTCAAACTCTTCTCTCTGTTTCCACTTGTGGAATCCCAATCCCGCCCCGAGCTTTCCGTCTACCTGACAATATCAGCTCATTAATCATATCAAGAATTAACTCCAAAAAATGTGTTTGCCATTTTTGTCCTGCCATCAGAAGGGTGGAAAGAGGAAATATGTCATGATAACAGTGAAATCAGAGATGTAAAAGTATGTTATAATAAATGCAATTATTTACATATTAATCACAAATTAAATCAACTACGGAGAAGCACATTGACTCATACAAAAATCCTTCAACAATGGACAGTAAACTAGATATATTTATATATATTTTTACACAATATTATGTACATGTAATATCTGACAAGATTTGATCATGTTTGCACAAAGCTTGCTTGTCCAAAGAAGTTACTTTTCCCCAATGTCAAACTATAATGAAACGTGCGTTTCCCTCGTCCCCTTGGCAGGTCCTGTACATTCTTTTTTCTTTCTTTCTTTTACACACAATGCACTAACGGCCCCAATTTAAACTTACACTCATGCGAACTGACATGTATACAAAATACCGGGCATTAAGTATTTTTCTGCCTTGTATTGTTTTTCCACATGGACAAACTCAATTACAAGCACCGTGGAAGCCTTTTCCTCGGGGGGGGATGTCAATGACGACGTCAATAATGTACACAGAAGCGAGCCGTAGGGGCAAAAAGGACGCATTCCAAAGCACGCCAACATTCAACGTCCGTTTCGGAGGCAAGATGTCTGGACTGAGCGCAAAGCAAGTGTCAACTGCTTTATTATCTGTCTACTCCCAAACATAGTTTTTGTCTCTTTTATTCCTCCCCACCGCACTCGGCCTGTGTTCACTTTTGCTCAACCTCTTTTACACTCACCACAGCCCCTGAAATCAGACAATCAGAAGACTGTGAAAGCTGCTATCTCAGTCCCTGCATCCCCCCCACCACCCTGCCCCCACCTCACCTACCAGCGCTATGCCTCTGACAATAGCCCGGCAATCTGAGCAAAGCGAGGGAAATAAAGGAGTAGGACATGGTTTTAAAGAAGGGAGAATGTCAACTGTCAATCCGGCTGATGCTGGAATCAGTGCAAGCCATCAAACTTGTATCCTAAGAGAAATGAAAAAAGAAGAAGAGTGGGACACGGAGTGTGTAATGAGGGGAAGGGGTGTGGGGAGGTGACCAAAGCTTCATTTGGAGGCTCGGAGTTGTCATTGTGGCGCAAAGCTCTTCTCACCATCTCTCCATCCTGTGCCACGGCCGGTTTCTGTCATTCCAGTGCTTCGGAGGGCGAGTTCCTTTTGCATGGGAACGGCGCTGACGCGGGTTGGAGAGGGAGCATGAAAGCAAGAAGATCAGGGCCACCGCTGTTTGTGAGTTTTAACACAGACATCACAGGTTTCCAAAATGTGAGAGGGCAGCGGGGAGCAGCGGGGAGCAGCGGGGCGTAGAGCTGCGGAGAAAGCAAGGTTGCGGAGGAGGAGGAGGTGGAGGTGGAGAGGAAGAGCGGCAGCCCCGTTTGAAGGGCGCCCGTTGAACTAAATCAGCGTGTTTACGTTCTGGAGGAACAAAGTGTTCCGTTGGCAGAAGAGCACTCGTCTGTCCGTTTCCCCTTGCTCTGTTTTTTACCTGAGTCTTTTGTGTTTGTGTGTGTGGACAGTGTCAAGGCCGCTTCTTTTTTTGCCAGTTCAGTCTTTTGCCAAAGATTTCAATCGAAAAAATAAATTAAAAACTTCAGAACTGTCACCTACGACAGTTTGTCACCCCTTGAAGCCATCACTGATTTGCAGTCAACAAAAGAACATTTCAGCCAGTACAGTATGAAAGTAGTCACATCTTGGAGCATTATTCGTTCCAAATCAATTGTGTTCTTCATCAGGAGGGTTAATTATGCCGCTGATGCAGAAACATTGTCTTTTGGGGAAGCGGGTGTCGGCCCGGCCACCGGGCGCTTGCCAGAGAGGCCCACCGCTAGACCTGGCTCCAGAGGGGGGCCCCCGGTGACCCGTATCCAGGCGAGGGAAAACCCCGTCCAATGTTTTCGTTCCTCATCAGAGTCGTATCTACACATTTTAACGATAAACCTTGCCCGGATGTGCCGTAAGTCGATCCATGGGGTCAGTGGGTCAGGAAAAAAAAAAAAAAAAAAAGCACCAAATAACAACCTCTGGTGCTCGTGAGAGACATTTTCATGTCCACCCCAAACTATTACGAACTTACAAATACTGCATCAAGCCGAATTAGACCAAACAATAAGCCACAGAAAGATTTATTTCCGAGTTGCAGGACAGGAACTAAAAGCAGCAAATGTTGCAGCCAGAAAGAAGCTCCTGCTGATAGCGCAACTTGAGAGTCTCCCCGCTTGTCGCTAGCATTGCGTGACGCCGCCAAGTGGAACGGGAACGCAAGATAGCAAACGAAAGGGAGCCGAAGGAACCCGTCCCGTATCTGGACGAGTCCTTCTCGTCTGCTTCGTCTATCAGTGTCCAAAACTGCCCAGAGCAGAGAGGGAAAAGGGGTGCGCGCGAGGTGGGGCGGAGGGGCAGAGAGGCGAGAACGATAGCCATTTTGATTTTATTATCTGGAATGTATCAACTTAATCACAGCTCCATTCTCCCCCGGTCCTCCCCTGGGCTTCTGGAAGACACTGAAAGGAAAATTGGAAAAGTATCACAGGGCCGGAGTTGGAGACGAGTGGAATGGGCAGTTGGAGTCGCGGGTTGGGGGGTGCGACAACCATAAAGAGAGAGAGGGGGGGAAAGAGATAAACCTGTTAATTTTTCATGGTCAGGCGGTCATAATCTCAGTGTTGGGTGCCCTTAGAGCCAATTTGAGCGTGTGCGTATGTGTGCGTGAAGGAGGGGAGATGGATTGAGCTTCATTACTGAGACTTAGGGGACCCACCGACGCCCCTCACACCCCCCATCTGTCCCTGACTGACTTCCGAAATTCATAATAGTCACTATCATAAAGGCACATTATCCTCTGATAGGGGACTGCACTTTCTTAAGGCTATAAAAACACTCCAACTTAATTTATTTGCCATATATGGCCACAGATAGAAGTAATGAAGTGACAGGAAAGTGTCGGATCAAGTTTTTTTTTTTTCTTCCCCCACACCCCCCCAAGTCTACAATTTGCAAATTATATGACCACTGGCGCAGAGTGAGTCGAACAAAGGCTGCATCATCTCCACAGCTTTCAACTTCTTTGACTTCTTGTATCTAATTGACTTTTTGGCGCGACGAAACCGATGCACAACGGTGTGTGTGTGTGTGTGTGTGTGTGTGTGTGTGTGTGTGTGTGTGTGTGTGTGTGTGTATTTGTTTGTGGGTGTGTGTGTGAGAGTGAGAGGCTTGCTCCGTGAAATGGTGCAGTGTCACTGACAAAACACCTGGCATTGTTTAAACAACATTTTTCGAGAACGTGAGCTCCCTCCACACACACTTGGAGCCGCTTAATAATGACCATAATCAACCATCCTCAACAGACACATACACACACACACACTGACACACGTACAGTCTGGCAGCACATGGCCATGTAAGGGGAAAAGCAGTGTGTTTACACTAAAACACTGCTTGTCTGAGAGGCTTTAGTGCTCAGGCAGAGTGGGTAGCCTTTTTAACAAGGCTTTTTTTTTTTTTTGCTAAAATAAGAAGGAACAATAAACAAAACAAGCACACGCAGGAACCCTCGTTCCATTTAGTTCATTTCCACTGCAAAACTAACTTCCAGTTTTGGCGCTTTGGTCAAGGTGAAAGGTTCCTGCAAGTTTCGACCAAAATGCATACATGTGATTGAAATGACTTACAAGCGGCTGCCATCATTTCTTCCGCTGTGTGTGTTTGTGTGTGTGTGCGCGCGTGCGTGCGTGCGTGTGCATCTGCAGGTCAGAAAGGCAGCATTTGTTCTGTGAAGCCCTATAAACATCTGCGATCCCTTTTAAGGGATTGTTTAGATTGACGGACGCAAAAATAAACGTTCTCGAGGAGGCCGCTACACTCGACTGAAAGAGGGATCTCCACTATCGGCATTAAAACGTGTGTGTGTGTGTGTGTGTGTGTGTGTGTGTGTGTGTGTGTGTGTGTGTGTGTGTGTGTGTGTGTGTGTGTGTGTGTGTGTGTTGAGCCTAAAATGACAGGTTCTTTTTCGGGGACTGTTTTGCTGATCACTGGACTCTTTTGCATAAACCTTTCATGACCTCTCTTTTTTTTTTTTTTTCCTTCGACCTCAGACTTCAGCGCTGTAAAAACCGTCAGTGGCTCACCAACTTTGTTTTTGATTCCTTCAAGTGGGGTTCCCCACATTTATCCAGAATGCAGTACAGTTAATAGGAGATGGCGGAATGTCAGAGTGAAATGCTGCAGGCTATTTATTTTTTAATCAGGCACACAGTGCCTTGATTTTTTTTTTTTTTTCTGTTCGTTATAAATGCCCAAAAACGTTTTTTTTCCATTTGCGTCTGTCCAAGTTTCTGTTGATGCATGATGCATTTGACTAAGTTTGGGCTCTGATTGCTAAATTAGCAAATTGACATCTTGAGCGAAAATGTTTCTGTAATCTGCTTGAAAAAAAATGGATGCCACTGCGACAACCCGTTCCAAATCACCAGACCCATCGCATCAACAACTCCCTGCACACCAGCAGAAACTTCTCCTCATCTCCTCTTTTTTTTTTTTTTTTAATTCAACACCCCTCCTCATGCAGAGGAGTTGTTGTGTCTGGGTTGCTAGCAACATGTGGTCTATATCAACCCCGCCGCTGCCTCTCCTTCTTCTCGCTCACGCTCTCGCTTCTTCACACATACGCACGCACACACTTTCTCGTCCACAGGTCTGCTTCGTGGAGCGCCCGTCCTCCTTGAGAACGTCCAACTTTGAGGAAGTGGGGTGTCGTCCATTTGTGATTTAGGTCATAAAAGAGGCAGGGGATGGTAGGCTTCTCTGCGCTTTGTTTATTTGAAGCGGGAGCCATTACTGCTGTCTCTGGGGGCTGTATTTATACACAGACACAGACCAGACATGGGCTGACACAACTGGACTCCGCGCATGGTTTTGTCCCGGCATGTCAGAAAGTTCAAGAAAGAAGTGGCTTGCGGAGGAGGGGGTGGTGTTATCGTACGTGTACAACGTACAGTAAAGATAAACTGCTGTGATTTGTGTTGGCCTTAAAGAGGAAAGCCCGCTTCGAGAAGTCTTCATCAACGGGCCTCGGTGGGATGATTTTGGGCCGACGCAGCAGGCCAGTCAGTCCGTCGGTAATTTCACTCGTGAAAGATGTTGAGGCAGCCACCCGGTCTTAAAATAAGCAAACAGGTGCAGCTGCAGTTATGGGATGGAGCGTGGGTTGGGATGCTTGATGAACTTGATTCCCGACAGAAGACAGACACTTATCCGTGAATACTTTGGTGTCCGGGAGACTTTTAGTTTCGAGAAGTAGGATTTGTTTACATGATTTACAAGTTGAATTGTTGATAGTCCAGGTGTGCTGTAATAATTTTAAAAATTATTATAACTTCAGTTTTTCTTCTTGAGAAATGTACAATCGCAACAACATCTTTTTTTTAACCTTGCATATGATAACCATGGCTTAATAATACTATAATCCGCATAATTGAACAATACACTTCTTTTGGATTGTGTCAACTGGGAGCTTTCCTGTTTTGTGGCTCTGTCAGTAGGAAACAAAATATTCAAACACTCTTCTGAGGTAAAGTCAAACCACCAAAAATAATCCATTTGTTGAAACAAACAGACACCGCCAATTTAAATGTGTGTGATTTATTTATTTATTATTTTTTTAAGTAAGATCTTTTGTAAAGGCAGAATTTTTAGGCGTCGCTCTGGTTTTGGACCTCATTATTGCGCGAGCGTACTTAATTTTATGACTTGTGTTTATGTGTGTTCTTGGGATCATTTTTGGGTGCTTATTGAGAACTGAAGTCATAAAAAGGCGAGTGCATCAATCACGAACCGTTGGGTCAGGCATACGTACACAATATGACCAAAAGTATTTTGCCAAATGATTAGAATCAGATGTCCTAATCACTTGGCCTGCCCACAGGTGTATAAAATCAAGCACCGAGGCACACGCGGACTGTTTTGACAAACATTTGTGGAGGAATGGGTGGCTCTCAGGAGATGAGTTGATTCCCGCGTGGAACCGCCATACGATGCCACCTGTGCAACAAATCCAATGGGGAAATTTCCTCGCTCCCCAACCTTGCCGAAAGCCTTCCCAGGAGAGTTGAAGCTGCAAAAAGTGGACCTGATGATCTTGGAAGCCGATGGGGTCGGATTGGGATGGCGCTTAATGTGAGTCAAGGCAGGTGAGCAAATACTTTCGGAAATATCGTGGATTTTGCATATGACCCTCCAACATCCCTAAATGTGACGTTTGTGTGTATGTATGTGTGCGTGCGTGCGCCTGCAGCCTGGTTGCGACGACTCGGTGTGGTGTAAACTGGTCCCATGGCGTCTGTTGCCTGTCGGCCATTACTTCAAGGTTGCTGCGGCTTGTAAAAGCCTCGTTAACACAAAGGCCCGCTCACATGTTAATTGGATAATTGACTAATTAATTTTTACATAAAGGCGTGCATGGGGAGAAAGGCTGCCTAATTGAAAGTGACTATAGGTTTAATTACGTGAAAGGGTTGGGAGGAGGAAGTTGCGAAGGTGGGCCCCCGCTCAGCTGTATTTGTGTTCTTTTGTGTTATTTGGCTTTTATTCCGGGCTTTTAACAGTTCCTGTTTTGCGCGCATCCGTCGGTTTACTCCTCTTTTGTCGACAAATAATTGCCTGGCAGCGAAAAAGGCAACTCACAAACAGTCTGCCGCGTGAGTACGTGGGCGAGAGATGCACAAGCCAGACACGGGGGGATTGAGTCACAAAGATGCCAAATCAAAGATAAAAGCCGCGACAAAAGTGCCGCTTGTTCTCACACACCTTCCTTGTTCGACTCTCAGACTGCGTGTGCCGCGGAGATAATTTCAGCATCAACGCGAAAGCACATCAGACACCTTTTAACCATCTGTGGACATCTGTTGCACGCTTGCAGCCGGCCGGGCAGGCATCAGTGTGATCGTGCATTCACATCAGCAGTAATCCAAGTCCAATTATTGAACGGTACGCACGTAACAGCGAGCGGCGCGACGCGAGAATGTGCGAGTGGACGAATGTCTGTTAATTCAATTCCGTTTGCAGCGCTCTCTAAAACGCCACCGCAAATTAAATCGGCCAGGGGAGCAGGCGGCTAACAAAGGAAATTAACAATGATGCCGCCTCTGTATTAGGGCATATGGATTCGCTGCATGTTTGCAGCGTTGCGCGCGGCCGCCGTCTCATGCCGTTGTATGCGCGGAGAGAGGAGGGGTGAGAGGGGCAGTTTTAATCAAGAAATCCATTCCACTTTGCTCACCCCTCTTTGCTGCTTCCTCCTCCTCCTACTCCTCCTCACCGTGGCGGGCTTGTGTGGAAACAGAAGTGCTAAATTACCCTGGAGCAGTCAGACAAAAACATCTTGTTGGGTTCTAAATTGCTTTGCATGCATGTTAATTGGAGAGAAATCCCTGCAGTGTATTTAGGTTTGCGTGTGCATCGCTACTGGATCTGTTTATGTAAGCGGGTGTGTGCGTGCGCGCGTGTGTGTGTTTGTGCGTGTGTGTGTGCGTGTGTGTTGGGCAGCGCTGGCGAGCTATTATAGCTGCGACGCCTTGCCGAGATTGGGAGGTTATCTGTTTTTGTTGGTTAATTGTGAAGCTGATAGTATCAAGGGGTCCGGGGCCAATTCAAGTGGGCTTTCAGCCAAATTACTTCAGTAATCGTCTGTGTTCAAGTCCCTGGGAGCCCTCACCAAGATACAGCCGGCGAAGCCCACCCCAAGTTCAGTGCAGAAGGCCAGATCGGACCCCCTGCTTTAGACAGCTTAGACTGTAATTGAAATGATTTTTTTTTTCACACATTATTGGATTGCTGACAGGGTTTCACCCAAAATTCCATTTGTGGTCAATTTTATCCTGTTTGTTTTTAATTAAGGCAGGCAGCTAATGAAGTCAGAGGGGATCTTAGCCAAATGATCAGAATTGCCTCCATGTTTCCCTGTTATCTTTTAACCAAGTAGGCTTTAGAATTGGAGCATGAAATTGTTTGAAACTAGGAGAGTAATTCGTTTGGATAGAGTGCACCAAAAAAAAAAAAAAAAATAGAGGCCAAATACAAGCAAAACAGGGCCTCGGATTTTGAAATCTATGCGCATCGAGTATGTCAAGAAATTTCACAGACGATGACCAGAGATTATTTATAGCGAGCTGATCATGGCACAGACATGAGAGGGGAATCATAGTGGCTTTGTTTACATGG